>NC_143032.1:84125000-84145000 GCF_057628025.1 Oncorhynchus mykiss | reverse complement strand
TGTTAGACATGCTAACACCATGGGTTATATTAGTCAACCTGTTAGACATGCTAACACCATGGGTTATATTAGTCAACCTGTTAGACATTCTAACACCATGGGTTATATTAGTCAACCTGTTAGACATGCTAACACCATGGGTTATATTAGTCAACTGGTTAGACATTCTAACACCATGGGTTATATTAGTCAACCTGTTAGACATGCTAACACCATGGGTTATATTAGTCAACTGGTTAGACATTCTAACACCATGGGTTATATTAGTCAACCTGTTAGACATTCTAACACCATGGGTTATATTAGTCAACCTGTTAGACATTCTAACACCATGGGTTATATTAGTCAACTGGTTAGACATTCTAACACCATGGGTTATATTAGTCAACTGGTTAGACATTCTAACACCATGGGTTATATTAGTCAACCTGTTAGACATGCTAACACCATGGGTTATATTAGTCAACCTGTTAGACATTCTAACACCATGGGTTATATTAGTCAACCTGTTAGACATTCTAACACCATGGGTTATATTAGTCAACCTGTTAGACATTCTAACACCATGGGTTACATTACTCAACCTGTTAGACATGCTAACACCATGGGTTACATTACTCAACCTGTTAGACATGCTAACACCATGGGTTATATTAGTCAACCTGTTAGACATGCTAACACCATGGGTTATATTAGTCAACTGGTTAGACATTCTAACACCATGGGTTATATTAGTCAACTGGTTAGACCTGTTAGACATTCTAACACCATGGGTTATATTAGTCAACCTGTTAGACATTCTAACACCATGGGTTATATTAGTCAACTGGTTAGACATTCTAACACCATGGGTTATATTAGTCAACTGGTTAGACATTCTAACACCATGGGTTATATTAGTCAACTGGTTAGACATTCTAACACCATGGGTTATATTAGTCAACCTGTTAGACATGCTAACACCATGGGTTACATTAGTCAACTGGTTAGACATTCTAACACCATGGGTTATATTAGTCAACCTGTTAGACATGCTAACACCATGGGTTATATTAGTCAACCTGTTAGACCTGTTAGACATGCTAACACCATGGGTTATATTAGTCAACCTGTTAGACATGCTAACACCATGGGTTATATTAGTCAACCTGTTAGACATGCTAACACCATGGGTTATATTAGTCAACCTGTTAGACATGCTAACACCATGGGTTATATTAGTCAACCTGTTAGACATGCTAACACCATGGGTTATATTAGTCAACCTGTTAGACATGCTAACACCATGGGTTATATTAGTCAACTGGTTAGACATTCTAACACCATGGGTTATATTAGTCAACCTGTTAGACATTCTAACACCATGGGTTATATTAGTCAACCTGTTAGACATGCTAACACCATGGGTTATATTAGTCAACCTGTTAGACATGCTAACACCATGGGTTATATTAGTCAACCTGTTAGACATGCTAACACCATGGGTTATATTAGTCAACCTGTTAGACATGCTAACACCATGGGTTATATTAGTCAACTTGTTAGACATTCTAACACCATGGGTTATATTAGTCAACCTGTTAGACATGCTAACACCATGGGTTATATTAGTCAACCTGTTAGACATTCTAACACCATGGGTTATATTAGTCAACCTGTTAGACATGCTAACACCATGGGTTATATTAGTCAACCTGTTAGACATGCTAACACCATGGGTTATATTAGTCAACTGGTTAGACCTGTTAGACATTCTAACACCATGGGTTATATTAGTCAACCTGTTAGACATTCTAACACCATGGGTTATATTAGTCAACCTGTTAGACATGCTAACACCATGGGTTATATTAGTCAACCTGTTAGACATTCTAACACCATGGGTTATATTAGTCAACCTGTTAGACATGCTAACACCATGGGTTATATTAGTCAACCTGTTAGACATGCTAACACCATGGGTTATATTAGTCAACTGGTTAGACCTGTTAGACATGCTAACACCATGGGTTATATTAGTCAACCTGTTAGACATTCTAACACCATGGGTTATATTAGTCAACCTGTTAGACATGCTAACACCATGGGTTACATTAGTCAACCTGTTAGACATGCTAACACCATGGGTTATATTAGTCAACTGGTTAGACATTCTAACACCATGGGTTACATTACTCAACCTGTTAGACATGCTAACACCATGGGTTACGTTAGTCAACCTGTTAGACATGCTAACACCATGGGTTACATTAGTCAACCTGTTAGACATGCTAACACCATGGGTTACATTAGTCAACCTGTTAGACCTGTTAGACATGCTAACACCATGGGTTACATTAGTCAACAGGTTAGACATGCTAACACCATGGGTCACATTAGTCAACTGGTTAGACATGCTAACACCATGGGTTACATTAGTCAACCTGTTAGACCTGTTAGACATGCTAACACCATGGGTTACATTAGTCAACAGGTTAGACATGCTAACACCATGGGTCACATTAGTCAACTGGTTAGACATGCTAACACCATGGGTTACATTAGCTGGCGCCTAGTTTGTTTTCAGACAAATGTGTTCAACTTATTTGAAGTTTATCCAATGACCAGTGCATTTAGGAAGATAGCTAAATTAGGCCTAGTGAAATGTAGCTAGCTAGCTCACTGGCCAGGCAGTAGCCACTACTAGCCAACTAATCGTTGATAACCTATTCTTTGATAGATTTGGGTTAACTTGCTCATATCAAGCAACAGAGTTTGTGTCTTGGGCTCATTTTATGAATGATCGGACAGTGAAACTTAAATAGATTGGTGGGGTCGCTGGTGAGGCTTTTCATTAATGAATTAATTCAGCTGAAGCTGAGATTCCCAAGTCGTTCGGTGCTTACTGCTCATGCCGGCGAGCAAGCTCCAGACGGCTCTGCAGCTCATCTGTGTGACGTCACACACCCAAGAAGACTTAATCAATCACAGACATACCTCATGAATATTAATGACTTTGCCCACGGCTATTCTACAAAATAAATGTTCACGTCATGTTCCCCCTCCATCTCCCCGTCCTCCTGTCCATCCTTCTGTCTCCCATTCCTCCCTGTCCTCCCATCCCCTATACCCACGTACCTCCCCTCCACTCGTCCTCCCTTCCACCCGTCCTCCCCTCCACCCGTCCTCCCCTCCACCCGTCCTCCTGTCTATCCCACCGTCTGACTCCTGTCCTTCCCACTTGACTGTCCCCGACCCCTTACTCTCCCCGTTTCTCCTGCACCCTTGAGAGGTCTCGTCCTTCGCCCTGTCCATCTCCGTGTCCTTCCCACTTGACTGTCCACCTTGACTATCCCCCCCCCCCCCCCCCCCCCCTGTGCCCCTCTAGCCACCCATTCCTCCTTTAGCAGACCACCTGCAGTAGAGGTCCTTGGAGATATGGAGTGGTCCTTTCTCTAACATTAGTCTAATGTTGAGTGGCTGTGTGATGGCAGGTTGACAGGCTTCATTCAGTGTCTGGGACTTATTGAAGTAGGACATGGTGGCAGGGCTTTCATGCTCTTCACAATGTTCTTTATGGAAATAGGACTTTTGGGGATTGAAAGAGTATGTATGATTCTGGAACATACAGTGGGACAAAAAAGTATTTAGTCAGCCACCAATTGTGCAAGTTCTCCCACTTAAAAAGATGAGAGAGGCCTGTAATTGTCATCAGAGGTACACTTCAACTATGACAGACAAAATGAAAAAAAAAAATACAGAAAATCACATTTTAGGATTTTTTATGAATTTATTTGCAAATTATGGTGGAAAATAAGTATTTGGTCAATAACAAAAGTTTATCTCAATACTTTGTTATATACCCTTTGTTGGCAATGACAGAGGTCAAACGTTTTCTGTAAGTCTTCACAAGGTTTTCACACACTGTTGCTGGTATTTTGACCCATTCCTCCATGCAGATCTCCTCTAGAGCAGTGATGTTTTGGGGCTGTTTCTTGGCAACACGGACTTTCAACTCCCTCCAAAGATTTTCTATGGGGTTGAGATCTGGAGACTGGCTAGGCCACTCCAGGACCTTGAAATGCTTCTTACGAAGCCACTCCTTCGTTGCCCGGGCGGTGTGTTTGGGATCATTGTCATGCTGAAAGACCCAGCCACGTTTCATCTTCAATGCCCTTGCTGATGGAAGGAGGTTTTCACTCAAAATCTCACGATACATGGCCCTATTCATTCTTTCCTTTACCCGGATCAGTCGTCCTGGTCCCTTTGCAGAAAAACAGCCCCAAAGCATGATGTTTCCACCCCCATGCTTCACAGTAGGTATGGTGTTCTTTGGATGCAACTCAGCATTATTTGTCCTCCAAACACGACGAGTTGAGTTTTTTCCAAAAAGTTATATTTTGGTTTCATCTGACCATATGACATTCTCCCAATCTTCTTCTGGATCATCCAAATGCTCTCTAGCAAACTTCAGACGGGCCTGGACATGTACTGGCTTAAGCAGGGGGACACGTCTGGCACTGCAGGATTTGAGTCCCTGGCGGTGTAGTGTGTTACTGATGGTAGGCTTTGTTACTTTGGTCCCCGCTCTCTGCAGGTCATTCACTAGGTCCCCCCCATGTGGTTCTGGGATTTTTGCTCAACGTTCTTGTGATCATTTTGACCCCACGGGGTGAGATCTTGCATGGAGCCCCAGATCGAGGGAGATTATCAGTGGTCTTGTATGTCTTCCATTTCCTAATAATTGCTCCCCCAGTTGATTTCTTGAAACCAAGCTGCTTACCTATTGCAGATTCAGTCTTCCCAGCCTGGTGCAGGTCTACAATTTTGTTTCTGGTGTCCTTTGACAGCTCTTTGGTCTTGGACATAGTGGAGTTTGGAGTGTGACTGTTTGAAGTTGTGAACAGGTGTCTTTTATAATGATAACAAGTTCAAACAGGTGCCATTAATACAGGTAACGAGTGGAGGACAGATGAGCCTCTTAAAGAAGAAGTTACAGGTCTGTTTGAGACAGAAATCTAGCTTGTTTGTAGGTGACCAAATACTTATTTTCCACCATAATTTGCAAATCAATTCTTTAAAAATCCTACAATGTGATTTTCTGGATATTTTTTTCTCATTTTGTCTGTCATAGTTGAAGTGTACCTATGATAAAAATTACAGGCCTCTCTCATCTTTTTAAGTGGGAGAACTTGCACAATTGGTGGCTGACTAAATACTTTTTTGCCCCACTCTACCTATTGTATTCTGATGCAAGGTCACGCTAGATAATCTTGTGTGTGTATTGACCAACAAATGCTAAATTATTTCCTCCATTGGTTTAGATGAACATTGACACAAAACATCACCTAACCTTCCTTAAAAAAAACTTCCCTCTAAAAGAAGAAAAACAACTAAGACAAATTGTGAGAACTGGAATAGACCCAGAACACACCAACATAACAGAACACACCAACATAACACCGTATCTCAGAACTGGAATAGACACAGAACACACCGACACAGCACTGTTTCTCAGAACTGGAATAGAACCAGAACACACCGACACAGCACTGTATCTCAGAACTGGAATAGACTCAGAACACACCGACACAGCACTGAATCTCAGAACTGGAATAGACTCAGAACACACCGACACAGCACTGAATCTCAGAACTGGAATAGACTCAGAACACACTGACACAGCACTGTATCTCAGAACTGGAATAGACTCAGAACACACCGACACAGCACTGTATCTCAGAACTGGAATAGAACCAGAACACACTGACACAGCACTGTATCAGAACTGGAATAGACCCAGAACTCACCGAGACTGTATCTCAGAACTGGAATAGAACCAGAACACACTGACACAGCACTGTATCTCAGAACTGAATAGAACCAGAACACACCAACATAACAGAACACACCAACATAACACTGTATCTCAGAACTGAATAGAACCAGAACACACCGACACTGCACTGTATCTCAGAACTGGAATAGAACCAGAACACACTGACACAGCACTGTATCTCAGAACTGGAATAGACCCAGAACACACCGACACAGCACTGAATATCAGAACTGGAATAGACCCAGAACACACCCACACAGCACTGTATCTCAGAACTGGAATAGAACCAGAACACAGCGACACAGCACTGAATCTCAGAACTGGAATAGACCCAGAACACACCGACACAGCACTGTATTTCAGAACTGGAAAAGACCCAGAACACACCGACACAGCACTGAATATCAGAACTGGAATAGACCCAGAACACACCGACACAGCACTGAATCTCAGAACTGGAATAGACTCAGAACACACCGACACAGCACTGAATCTCAGAACTGGAATAGACCTAGAACACACCGACACAGCACTGTATCTCAGAACTGGAATAGACTCAGAACACACCGACACCGCACTGTTTCTCAGAACTGTAATAGACCCAGAACACACCGACACAGCACTGTATCTCAGAACTGGAATAGACCCAGAACACACCGACACAGCACTGTATCTCAGAACTGGAATAGACACAGAACACACTGACACAGCAGTGAATCTCAGAACTGGAAAAGACCCAGAACACACCAACACAGCACTGAATCTCAGAACTGGAATAGACCCAGAACACACCGACACAGCACTGTATCTCAGAACTGGAATAGAACCAGAACACACCGACACAGCACTGAATCTCAGAACTGGAATAGACCCAGAACACACCGACACAGCACTGTATCTCAGAACTGGAATAGACTCAGAACACACCGACACAGCACTGAATCTCAGAACTGGAATAGACTCAGAACCCACCAACACAGCACTGAATCTCAGAACTGGAATAGACTCAGAACCCACCAACACAGCACTGAATCTCAGAACTGGAATAGACTCAGAACACACCGACACAGCACTGTATCTCAGAACTGGAATAGACCCAGAACACACCGACACAGCACTGTATCTCAGAACTGGAATAGACTCAGAACACACCGACACAGCACTAAATCTCAGAACTGGAAAAGACTCAGAACACACCGACACAGAACTGAATCTCAGAACTGGAATAGACCCAGAACACACCGACACAGCACTGTTTCTCAGAACTGGAATAGACCCAGAACACACCGACACAGCACTGTATCTCAGAACTGGAATAGACCCAGAACACACCGACACAGCACTGTATCTCAGAACTGGAATAGACACAGAACACACCGACACAGCAGTGAATCTCAGAACTGGAATAGACCCAGAACACACCGACACAGCACTGTATCCAGTAATATTTTTCAGCATTGAGGGAGGGCAAACTATTTTGTATAAATGGATGCCAGCAAAGCCACCACACCAAGACACAACTAAACAATACATGAAATGCACTCTAAGGGTTACCAAAAGGGATTTATGGCAACAAACTGTTAGGCTCTACATAAAGCAGAACCTCTGTTTCAGCACCATGGAGTGAAACCTTATCACTGTTACACCTGGTTACTACTGTTACACCTGGTTACTACTGTTACACCTGGCTATCACTGTTACACCTGGCTACCACTGTTACACCTGGCTATCACTGTTAGACCTGGCTACCACTGTTACACCTGGCTATCACTGTTACACCTGGCTATCCCTGTTACACCTGGCTATCACTGTTACACCTGGTTACTACTGTTACACCTGGCTATCACTGTTACACCTGTTTACTACTGTTACACCTGGTTACTACTGTTACACCTGGCTATCACTGTTACACCTGGTTACTACTGTTATACCTGGTTACTACTGTTACACCTGGTTACTACTGTTACACCTGGCTATCACTGTTACACCTGGTTACTACTGTTACACCTGGTTACTACTGTTACACCTGGTTACTACTGTTACACCTGGCTATCACTGCTACACCTGGCTATCACTGTTAGACCTGGCTACCACTGCTACACCTGGTTATCACTGTTACACCTGGTTACTACTGTTACAACCGGCTACCACTGTTACACCTGGTTACTACTGTTATACCTGGTTACTACTGTTACACCTGGTTACTACTGTTACACCTGGCTATCACTGCTACACCTGGTTACTACTGTTACACCTGGTTACTACTGTTACACCTGGTTACTACTGTTACACCTAGCTATCACTGCTACACCTGGCTATCACTGTTAGACCTGGCTACCACTGCTACACCTGGCTATCACTGTTAGACCTTTGATACCACTGCTACACCTGGCTACCACTGTTACACATGGCTACCACTGCTACACCTGGCTATCGCTGTTACACCTGGCTACCACTGTTACACCTGGCTATCATTGTTACACCTGGCTACCACTGTTACACCTGGCTACCACTGTTAAACCTGGCTATCACTGTTACACCTGGCTATCACTGTTACACATGGCTACCATTGTTAGACCTGGTTACCACTGTTACACCTGGCTATCACTGTTACACCTGGTTACCACTGCTACACCTGGTTACCACTGTTACACCTGGCAACCACTGCTACACCTGTCTACCACTGTTACACCTGGTTACCACTGATACACCTGGCTATCACTGTTACACCTGGCTACCACTGCTACACCTGGCTACCACTGTTACACCTGGCTACCACTGCTACACCTGGCTATCACTGTTACACCTGGCTATCAGTGATACTGTTACACCTGGCTACCACTGCTACACCTGGCTATCACTGTTACACCTGGCTATCAGTGATAGCCACTGTTACACCTGGCTACCACTGCTACACCTGGCTACCACTGTTACACCTGGCTATCACTGTTACACCTGGCTATCACTGTGACACCTGGATACCACTGCTACACCTGGTTACCACTGTTACACCTGGCTACCATTGCTTCTCCTGGTTACCACTGTTACACCTGGCTACCACTGCTACACCTGGTTACCACTGCTACACCTGGCTATCACTGTTACACCTGGCTACCACTGCTACACCTGGCTACCACTGTTACACCTGGTTACAACTGTTACACCTGGCTATCACTGTTACACCTGGTTACCACTGCTACACCTGGTTACCACTTCCACACCTGGCGACCACTGTTACACCTGGCTACCACTGTTACACCTGGCTATCACTGTTACACCTGGCTACTCCTGTTACACATGGCTACCACTGTTACACCTGGCTACCCCTGTTACACATGGCTACCACTGTTACACCTGGCTATCACTGTTACACATGGCTACCATTGTTAGACCTGGTTACCACTGTTACACCTGGCTATCACTGTTACACCTGGTTACCACTGCTACACCTGGTTACCACTGTTACACCTGGCAACCACTGCTACACCTGTCTACCACTGTTACACCTGGTTACCACTGATACACCTGGCTATCACTGTTACACCTGGCTACCACTGCTACACCTGGCTACCACTGTTACACCTGGCTACCACTGCTACACCTGGCTATCACTGTTACACCTGGCTATCAGTGATACTGTTACACCTGGCTACCACTGCTACACCTGGCTATCACTGTTACACCTGGCTATCAGTGATAGCCACTGTTACACCTGGCTACCACTGCTACACCTGGCTACCACTGTTACACCTGGCTATCACTGTTACACCTGGCTATCACTGTGACACCTGGATACCACTGCTACACCTGGTTACCACTGTTACACCTGGCTACCATTGCTTCTCCTGGTTACCACTGTTACACCTGGCTACCACTGCTACACCTGGTTACCACTGCTACACCTGGCTATCACTGTTACACCTGGCTACCACTGCTACACCTGGCTACCACTGTTACACCTGGTTACAACTGTTACACCTGGCTATCACTGTTACACCTGGTTACCACTGCTACACCTGGTTACCACTTCCACACCTGGCGACCACTGTTACACCTGGCTACCACTGTTACACCTGGCTATCACTGTTACACCTGGCTACTCCTGTTACACATGGCTACCACTGTTACACCTGGCTACCCCTGTTACACATGGCTACCACTGTTACACCTGGCTACCACTGTTACACCTGGCTACCACTGTTACACCTGGTTACTACTGTTACACCTGGCTACCACTGCTACACCTGGCTATCACTGTTACACCTGGTTACTACTGTTACACCTGTCTATCACTGCTACACCTGGCTATCACTGTTAGACCTTTGATACCACTGCTACACCTGGCTACCACTGTTACACATGGCTACCACTGCTACACCTGGCTATCGCTGTTACACCTGGCTACCACTGTTACACCTGGCTATCATTGTTACACCTGGCTACCACTGTTACACCTGGCTACCACTGTTAAACCTGGCTATCACTGTTACACCTGGCTATCACTGTTACACCTGGCTACCATTGTTAGACCTGGTTACCACTGTTACACCTGGCTATCACTGTTACACCTGGTTACCACTGCTACACCTGGTTACCACTGTTACACCTGGCAACCACTGCTACACCTGGCTATCACTGTTACACCTGGCTACCACTGCTACACCTGGCTACCACTGTTACACCTGGCCACCACTGCTACACCTGGCTATCACTGTTACACCTGGCTATCACTGTTACACCTGGCTACCACTGCTACACCTGGCTACCACTGTTACACCTGGCTATCACTGTTACACCTGGCTATCACTGTGACACCTGGATACCACTGCTACACCTGGTTACCACTGCTACACCTGGCTATCACTGTTACACCTGGCTACCACTGCTACACCTGGCTATCACTGTGACACCTGGATACCACTGCTACACCTTGCTACCACTGTTACACCTGGCTATCACTGTTACACCTGGCTATCACTGTTACACCTGGCTATCACTGTTACACCTGGCTACCACTGTTACACCTGGCTACCCCTGTTACACATGGCTACCACTGTTACACCTGGTTACCACTGTTACACCTGGCTACCACTGTTACACCTGGCTATCACTGTTACACCTGGTTACCACTGCTACACCTGGCTATCACTGTTACACTTGGCTACCACTGTTACACCTGGCTATCACTGTTACACCTGGCTATCACTGTGACACCTGGATACCACTGCTACACCTGGCTATCACTGTTACACTTGGCTACCACTGCTACACCTGGCTATCACTGTTACACATGGCTATCACTGTGACACCTGGATACCACTGCTACACCTGGCTATCACTGTTACACCTGGTTACCACTGCTACACCTGGCTATCACTGTTACACTTGGCTACCACTGTTACACCTGGCTATCACTGTTACACCTGGCTATCACTGTGACACCTGGATACCACTGCTACACCTGGCTATCACTGTTACACTTGGCTACCACTGTTACACCTGGATACCACTGCTACACCTGGCTATCACTGTTACACTTGGCTACCACTGTTACACCTGGCTACCACTGTTACACCTGGCTACCACTGTGACACCTGGATACCACTGCTACACCTGGCTATCACTGTTACACATGGCTACCCCTGTTACACCTGGCTATCACTGTTACACCTGGCTATCACTGTGACACCTGGATACCACTGCTACACCTGGCTATCACTGTTACACATGGCTATCACTGTTACACCTGGCTACCCCTGTTACACCTGGCTACCCCTGTTACACCTGGCTACCCCTGTTACACCTGGCTACCACTGTTACACCTGGCTACCCCTGTTACACATGGCTATCACTGTTACACCTGGCTACCACTGTTACACCTGGCTACCCCTGTTACACCTGGCTACCCCTGTTACACCTGGCTACCCCTGTTACACCTGGCTACCCCTGTTACACATGGCTACCACTGTTACACCTGGCTACCCCTGTTACACATGGCTACCACTGTTACACCTGGCTACCCCTGTTACACATGGCTACCACTGTTACACCTGGCTACCCCTGTTACACATGGCTACCACTGTTACACCTGGCTACCACTGTTACACCTGGCTACCCCTGTTACACATGGCTACCACTGTTACACCTGGCTACCCCTGTTACACCTGGCTACCCCTGTTACACCTGGCTACCACTGTTACACCTGGCTATCACTGTTACACCTGGCTACCCCTGTTACACCTGGCTACCACTGTTACACCTGGCTACCCCTGTTACACCTGGCTACCACTGTTACACCTGGCTACCCCTGTTACACTTGGCTACCCCTGTTACACCTGGCTACCAGCGGAGCCTCGTCTGGCAGTGAAACACTTCATTCAGCCTCATGTACCGTCCTTCATTCTTAAAACCATAGCTGAGACGGCTGACCAGCTAAAATAATTATCATCATCCGCTGACTCCTTTTCTTTGATTTTGTGTAAGTCGATTAGCGATTGTCGACACGACCTTTGAACCATACGCAAACACTGTTACGTTTCCGTTCGTTCCTGTAGCAATACTAATCTGTTTGGAACAGTCTGCAGAGTTTTCTGCATTTACATGTGCCGGTGTCACTCAGGCAGTTTACATTATTGACTGCGGACCTCTATGTAGAATGAGAATTGCTTTTATCAAATGTGTTTATTTTGGTATTGTGTGCTAAATTATTTTGTTTTATTTACTTCTATGTGTATGTTTTATTAAGTTGTTTTAATTGTAGATTAGATTATACATCTGAATGTAACTTCCTGCTTAAATAAAGGTTAAATTAAATAAATTAACATAAATTAACATTAAGATCTAAGCAGAAGCAAATGATAAATGCTAAAAGATTTCTAATTCCTGTCACAGAGATGTTTTCTCTTCAGTGATTTTCCTGTGTTGTTCTGAAGACAGTTTCTCAGTACAAACTATAATCAGAACAAGTATACCTGCCAAGGTGCACACACACACACACACACACATACACATACACACACGCACGCACGCACGCACGCAAGCACACACACACACACACACACACACACACACACACACACACACACACACACACACAGAGAGAGAGACGCAGAGACACAGACACACAGACACACACTCTCTCTTTCTCTCTCTCTCAGCTCGGAGAGCACTCAGCTGAACATAGGAGCATTAGGTCTGGGAGAGAGAAGTGATGGTAAACACACAAAGGCAGTTTGACGCTGTTCTCCTCTCTCTGCTAAGGACCCCCTCTGTGAGGTAAACAGACTGTTCTCCTCCTCCTCTCTCTGCTAAGGACCCCTCTGGGAGGTAAAGAGACTGTTCTCCTTCTCCCCTCTATGCTAAGGACCCCCTCTGGGAGGTAAACAGTGTTCTCCTTCTCCTCTCTCTGCTAAGGACCCCTCTGTGAGGTAAACAGTGTTCTCCTTCTCCTCTCTCTGCTAAGGACCCCTCTGGGAGGTAAACCGACTGTTCTCCTCTCTCTGCTAAGGACCCCCTCTGTGAGGTAAACAGTGTTCTCCTTCTCCTCTCTCTGCTAAGGACCCCTCTGGGAGGTAAACAGACTGTTCTCCTTCTCCTCTCTCTGCTAAGGACCCCTCTGGGAGGTAAACCGACTGCTCTCGTCTCTCTGCTAAGGACCCCTCTGGGAGGTAAACCGACTGCTCTCGTCTCTCTGCTAAGGACCCCCTCTTTGAGGTAAACAGTGTTCTCCTTCTCTTCTCTCTGCTAAGGACCCCCTCTGTGAGGTAAACAGTGTTCTCCTTCTCCCCTCTCTGCTAAGGACCCTCTGGGAGGTAAACAGACTGTTCTCTCTCTGCTAAGGAACCCCTCTGGGAGGTAAACAGTGTTCTCCTTCTCCTCTCTCTGCTAAGGACCCCTCTGGGAGGTAAACAGAACTATGTAGGTTGTCTGAGCTGTGGCATCTGACACACACACACACACACACATGTTTAATGTCCACTTTGTCAAGTTGTAAATATCTCTTTGTCTCTATATGAACTGCTGAATGTTTACAGAGTGATGCTGTATATATCTCTATATGAACTGCTGAATGTTTACAGAGTGATGCTGTATATATCTCTATATGAACTGCTGAATGTTTACAGAGTGATGCTGTATATATCTCTATATGAACTGCTGAATGTTTACAGAGTGATGCTGTATATATCTCTATATATGAACTGCTGAATGTTTACAGAGTGATGCTGTATATATCTCTATATGAACTACTGAATGTTTACAGAGTGATGCTGTATATATCTCTATATGAACTGCTGAATGTTTACAGAGTGATGCTGTATATATCTCTATATATGAACTGCTGAATGCTTACAGATTGATGCTGTATATATCTCTATATGAACTGCTGAATGTTTACAGAGTGATGCTGTATATATCTCTATATATGAACTGCTGAATGTTTACAGAGTGATGCTGTATATATCTCTATATGAACTGCTGAATGTTTACAGAGTGATGCTGTATATATCTCTATATATGAACTGCTGAATGTTTACAGAGTGATGCTGTATATATCTCTATATGAACTGCTGAATGTTTACAGAGTGATGCTGTATATATCTCTATATGAACTGCTGAATGTTTACAGAGTGATGCTGTATATATCTCTATATATGAACTGCTGAATGATTACAGATTGATGCTGTATATATCTCTATATGAACTGCTGAATGATTACAGATTGATGCCGTATATATCTCTATATATGAACTGCTGAATGTTTACAGAGTGATGTGTGTGAGTTGTCTTGGCCTTAGAAAAATATTCCCTGAGGGTTGTGGTCGGCCTGAATTATTAAATACTATCAAAGTATTGGAGCAGAAAGACATCTTTAACATTTGAATTCGTTTTACCATGTGTGTGTAAAATATTACTACTCTTAGGTTTTTAATTCATATATTTTACATGTGTATGAAGATTTGTTTGCCTTTGGAAAGTATTCAGACGTTACAGCCTTATTCTAAAATTGATCAAAATAAAACAATTTCCACAGAAATCTACACAAAATAGCCCAATAATGACAAAGCAAAAACAGTTTTTTTTAGAAATGTTTGCCAAAATGTATTAAAAAACAAACATAAACACCTTATTTGCATAAGTATTCAGACCCTTTGCTGTGAGACTCGAAATTGAGCTCAGGTGCATCCTGTTTCCATTGATCATCATTGATGTTTCAACAACTTGGAGTCCACCTGTGGTACATTCAATTAATTGGATATGATTTGAAAAGGTACACACCTGTCTATATAAGGTCCCACAGATGACAGTGCATGTTAGAGCAAAAAACAAACCATGAGGTCGGAGGAACTGTCCTTGGACAGCATTGTGTCGAAGGCACAGATCTGAGGAAGGCTACCAAAAATTTCTGCAGCATTGAAGGTCCCCAAGAACACAGTGGCCTCTATCATTATTAAATGGAAGAAGTTTTGGAACCACCAAGACTCTTCCTTGAGCTGGCCGTCTGGCCAAACTGAGCAACCGGGGGAGAAGAGCCTTGGTCAGTGAGATGACCAAGAACCCGATGGTCACTCTGACAGAGCTCCAGAGTTCCTCTGTGGAGATGGGAGAAATTTCCAGAAGGACAACCATCCTTGCAGCATTCCACCAATTAGGCCTTTATGGTAGATTGGCCAGACTGAAGCCACTCCTCAGTAAAAGGCACATGACAGCCTGCTTGGAGTTTGCCAAAAGGCCCCTAATGACTCTCAGACCATGAGGAACAAAATTCTCTGATCTGATGAAACCTAGATTAAACTCTTTAGCCTGAATGTCAAGTGTCACATCTGGAGGAAACAAGGTACCATCCCTACAATGAAGCATAGTGGTGGCAGCATCACGCTGTGAGGATGTTTTTAGTCAGGATCGAGACAAAGCTGAGAGAGAGAGATCCTTAATGAAACCCTGCTCCAGAGCGCTCAGAACCTCAGACTGGGGCGAAGGTTCAACTTCCAACAGGACAACCACCCTAAGCACACAACCAAGACAACGCAGGAGTGGCTTGTGTGTCCTTGGGTGGCCCAGTCAGAGCCAGGACTTGAACCCGATTGAACATCTCTGGAGAGACCTGAAAATGTATGTGCAGCAATGCTCCCCATCCAACCTGACAGAGCTTGAGAGGATCTGCTGAGAAGAATGGGGAGAAACTCCCCAAAATACAGGTGTGCCAAGCTTGTAGCGTCAAACCCAAGAAGACTTGAGGCTGTAATCACTATCAAAGGTGCTTCAACAAAAGTACTGAGTAAAGGGTCTGAATACTTATGTGAATGAAATATTAAATTTATTTAATTTTGAATAAATTAGCAAAAAATGTAATGTAAAAAATGTAAAAAATGTTTCATTGTGTGTGGATTGATGAGGAAGAAAAACGATTTAATCAATTTTAGAATGAATATTGTAAAGGACTAAAATGTCAAATGTAAATGTTTTTAAAAAGAAGATTAAAAATAATATTGATGTCACAAATGTATCATTTGTACAGTTCTTATTAATTTAAAAGGTAATTATTGGTTCCATTTGACAGCGTATCTAGCAGTACTATCCATTGTTCTGAGAGTGACGTGTGTACATCGCAAAAAACATGATTCTTTTGTCTCTCTGAAATTAAAACATCAAGTGATAGATCTAAAAAAAAAAATACATATCTTTCAGTGAACAAAACCATTATTAGATATTGAAAGAAAACAACACCCCCAATATCTTTCATAATTTCTTTACAACAATAAAAGCTAATTTACCAAACATTTCCTGAAAATGTAACATATAGTGTTTTGGAATTAAACTCTTAATTTGCTATTTTTGACAAGTCGGGTTTTATATACATTAAATATATTCAAATCAAATCAACGTGAATCCATGCTTTCATTCTAATTGTTTGCTTTCACTAGATATTGTATACAAAAAACTAATCTTTTCCCCTTTTCCCATATAGTGTGTTTTATCAAGGAGACCTTAATGTTCTTTGGCTAAACACTAAGTACTGAAGTGACCCCACCCAACAGGTTCACACAGATGAGATTGGTGTAATGAAAGACGTGCTTTCAATGGGGACATCTTGTTCTTAGCTTTAAAACTCTGTAGAAACACAACACGATGAATTAAATATCGCAGGGACGTAAATTATTTGTTAGGAACAAGGAATAAGGTCATAAGAGACCCTTTAAAAAAAAAATGTCTTCCATCTGGCCCTTCTTTCTGCACGGTTTCTCTCTTAGTAGCTGTGGTAAATGTCTACAGTGAGGTCCCAAACCCTCTGGACAAACACGACATTTCAACAGTGAGGTCCAAACCCGCTGGTCACATGTCATTTCAACAGAGAGGTCCCCAACCCGCTGGTCACATGTCATTTCAACAGAGAGGTCCCAACCCGCTGGTCACATGTCATTTCAACAATGAGGTCCCAACCCGCTGGTCACATGTCATTTCAACAGTGAGGTCCCAACCCGCTGGTCACATGTCATTTCAACAGTGAGGTCCCAAACCCGCTGGTCACATGTCATTTCAACAGAGAGGTCCCAACCCGCTGGTCACATGTCATTTCAACAGAGAGGTCCCAACCCGCTGGTCACATGTCATTTCAACAGTGAGGTCCCAACCCGCTGGTCACATGTCATTTCAACAGTGAGGTCCCAAACCCGCTGGTCACATGTCATTTCAACAGTGAGGTCCCAACCCGCTGGTCACATGTCATTTCAACAGTGAGGTCCCAACCCGCTGGTCACATGTCATTTCAACAGTGAGGTCCCAACCCGCTGGTCACATGTCATTTCAACAGTGAGGTCCCAACCCGCTGGTCACATGTCATTTCAACAGTGAGGTCCCAAACCCGCTGGTCACATGTCATTTCAACAGTGAGGTCCCAACCCGCTGGTCACATGTCATTTCAACAGTGAGGTCCCAACCCGCTGGTCACATGTCATTTCAACAGTGAGGTCCCAACCCGCTGGTCACATGTCATTTCAACAGTGAGGTCCCAACCCGCTGGTCACATGTCATTTCAACAGTGAGGTCCCAACCCGCTGGTCACATGTCATTTCAACAGTGAGGTCCCAACCCGCTGGTCACATGTCATTTCAACAGTGAGGTCCCAACCCGCTGGTCACATGTCATTTCAACAGTGAGGTCCCAACCCGCTGGTCACATGTCATTTCAACAGTAAGGTCCCAAACCCGCTGGTCACATGTCATTTCAACAGTGAGGTCCCAACCCGCTGGTCACATGTCATTTCAACAGTGAGGTCCCAACCTGCTGGTCACATGTCATTTCAACAGTGAGGTCCCAACCCGCTGGTCACATGTCATTTCAACAGTGAGGTCCCAACCCGCTGGTCACATGTCATTTCAACAGTAAGGTCCCAAACCCGCTGGTCACATGTCATTTCAACAGTGAGGTCCCAACCCGCTGGTCACATGTCATTTCAACAGTGAGGTCCCAACCCGCTGGTCACATGTCATTTCAACAGTGAGGTCCCAACCTGCTGGTCACATGTCATTTCAACAGTAAGGTCCCAAACCCGCTGGTCACATGTCATTTCAACAGTAAGGTCCCAAACCCGCTGGTCACATGTCATTTCAACAGTGAGGTCCCAACCCGCTGGTCACATATCATTTCAACAGAGAGGTCCCAACCCGCTGGTCACATGTCATTTCAACAGTGAGGTCCCAAACCCGCTGGTCACATGTCATTTCAACAGTGAGGTCCCAACCCGCTGGTCACATGTCATTTCAACAGTGAGGTCCCAAACCCGCTGGTCACATGTCATTTCAACAGTAAGGTCCCAAACCCGCTGGTCACATGTCATTTCAACAGTGAGGTCCCAACCCGCTGGTCACATGTCATTTCAACAGTGAGGTCCCAAACCCGCTGGTCACATGTCATTTCAACAGAGAGGTCCAAACCCGCTGGTCACATGTCATTTCAACAGTAAGGTCCCAACCCGCTGGTCACATGTCATTTCAACAGTGAGGTCCAAACCCGCTGGTCACATGTCATTTCAACAGTAAGGTCCCAAACCCGTCATTTCAACATCTAGTTTTGATTTAATTTTGGTTGAGTTGTCAGTTAACGACAACTCAATGATTTCATCATGTCACTGGATTTATGTAAACAGTTGTGTGAAAAAAAAATCAAAATTCCCTTATTTTGGTGACTTTTATATAAAAACCATGTCGTTTCAGCATCTTCACATTACATTTTTGGTTGAAATGATGCGGAAACAACATTGATCCATCACTTTTTGCTCAGTGGGAAGCAGAGGGGTAAAGTAATACAAAGGTATTACCACTCTCCTCCACCTCTCATTCTCCTCCTTCTCCTCCACCTCTCATTCTCCTCCTCCTCCTCCACCTCTCATTCTCCTCCTCATCTCTCATTCTCCTCCACCTCTCATTCTCCTCCTTCTCCTCCACCTCTCATTCTCCTCCTCATCTCTCATTCTCCTTCTCCATCTCTCATTCTCCTTCTCCTCCTCCACCTCTCATTCTCCTCCTCCATCTCTCATTCTCCTCCTCCTCCACCTCTCATTCTCCTCCTCCACCTCTCATTCTCCTCCTCCACCTCCTCCAACTCTCATTCTCCTCCTCCTCCTCCATCTCTCATTCTCCTCCTCCTCCACCTCTCATTCTCCTCCTCCTCCTCCACCCCTCATTCTCTTCCTCCATCTCTCATTCTCCTCCTCCTCCACCTCTCATTCTCCTCCTCCACCTCTCATTCTCCTCCTCCATCTCTCATTCTCCTCCTCCACCTCTCCTCCTCCTACCCCACCTCCTACACCTCTCATTCTCCTCCTCCATCTCTCATTCTCCTCCTCCTCCAACTCTCATTCTCCTCCTCCACTTCTCATTCTCCTCCTCCTCCTCCTCCTTCCACCCCTCATTCTCCTCCTCCACCTCTCATTCTCCTCCTCCTTGAAAAACTATCTCTCAATCCAAAACAGAACAGAGAAGCCAAGGCAGGAAGTTGTAACTGAATGGAGTTACAGTTTGAGTGGAACTAAGAGATGAGACAGAGCGATGCTCATACCCTTAAACAACGGTGTAAATCAACGTGTATCATCCACTCTGAGTTACACAGCTGAATCATCCCTGCAGCTTGATGAATAGGGGCCACATTGTATCGTGTAGAAACTCACAATATTGTAACTCACTAT
>NC_143032.1:84067500-84120000 GCF_057628025.1 Oncorhynchus mykiss | reverse complement strand
TCTCTCTCTCTCTCTCTCTCTCTCTCCTCCCCTCTCTCTCTCTCTCTCCATCACTTTTCTCTCCCTCGCTCCCTCCCCTTTTACCTGACACTCAAACACACCATTGGATGTTCTCTAGAATGAATTCAGGTTTTTAATGCATTACTCTCCAGAATAAAAAGCTTTTCAGAGGAAAAGTATTGTAATTATACTCCACTGTCTACCATATAAATTATTTCTGACGGTCTTGTATCACGATCTTCTGTTACTAAAATTACACCTGCCTGTGAATGAAAGCCTAGGACAGCACCATTCTACATGACGATGTCTATGTCTCTGTGTGTGAGGGTTAAAGGGTGGTCTCTATGTCTCTGTGTGTGGGGTTAAAGGTGGTCTCTATGTCTCTGTGTGTGGGGGTTAAAGGCTGGTCTCTATGTCTCTGTGTGTGGGGTTAAAGGGTGGTCTCTATGTCTCTGTGTGTGAGGTTAAAGGGTGGTATCTATGTCTCTGTGTGTGTGGTTAAAGGCTGGTCTCTATGTCTCTGTGTGTGGGGTTAAAGGCTGGTCTCTATGTCTCTGTGTGTGGGGTTAAAGGGTGGTCTCTATGTCTCTGTGTGTGGGGGTTAAAGGCTGGTCTCTATGTCTCTGTGTGTGTGGTTAAAGGGTGTCTCTATGTCTGTGTGTGTGTGTGTGTGTGGGGGGGGGTTAAAGGCTGGTCTCTATGTCTCTATGTGTGTGTGTGTGGGGGGGGGGGGGGGTTAAAGGCTGGTCTCTATGTCTCTGTGTGTGGGGTTAAATGGTGGTCTCTATGTCTCTGTGTGTGTGTGTGGGGGGGGGGGGGGGGTTAAAGGGTAGTCTCTATGTCTCTGTGTGTGGGGGGGGGGGGGGGGGGGTTAAAGACTGGTCTCTATGTCTCTGTGTGTGGGGGTTAAAGCCTGGTCTCTATGTCTCTGTGTGTGGGGGTTAAAGGCTGGTCTCTATGTCTCTGTGTGTGGGGTTAAAGGGTGGTCTCTATGTCTCTGTGTGTGAGGTTAAAGGGTGGTATCTATGTCTCTGTGTGTGTGTGTGTGTGTGTGTGGGGGGGGGGTTAAAGGGCTGGTCTCTATGTGTGTGTGTGTGTGGGGGGGGGGGGGGGGGTTAAAGGCTGGTCTCTATGTCTCTGTGTGTGGGGTTAAATGGTGGTCTCTATGTCTGTGTGTGTGTGTGTGTGTGTGGGGGGGGGGGGGGGGGGTTAAAGGGTGGTCTCTATGTCTCTGTGTGTGTGTGGGGGGGGGGGGGGGGGGTTAAAGACTGGTCTCTATGTCTCTGTGTGTGGGGTTAAAGCCTGGTCTCTATGTCTCTGTGTGTGGGGGTTAAAACCTGGTCTCCATGTCTGTGTGTGTAGAGTTAACGGGTTGCTGAATAGGGCCATCCTGCTAACACAAGAGGGCGTGTTTTAGTCTAATATGCCCCGTTGGTTCCTAAACTCTTTCTGCTGCTGGCCTGGTGAGCTTTTCAGACATCGACCAAAGGTTGATGGGTCAGAGACGTGTAGTCTAATCCATGTACAGAAATACACCACGTCCTCCCGATATGAAGAATGTTTGGTAGACATATTTCAACTATGTATTGTTTGCCTATACATCGGTTACAATAACAACATAGATTGGTCAACACATTAGTCAAAATTAAATAAAAACATCCTCTTTAAAAATGCCCACTCGTGTTGTCTCTTTCTCTACCAGGTTATTATCTGATGCCCCCACAATGTGAGTTTGTATTCCAGCCCGTGTCTCGACGGGTTTAGGGGTGTCATTATGTGTAATTACATATGGTAATGCCGGTTGGGTTGACAACCCTGCAGACTGATGACACACTCTAACATTGTGACCATGTCTGTAAAAATGAAAAGAAAACACTAGCAGCTATATATTACCCAGACAAACTTATAAAACCATTCGAGGGGCTGTTTGGGGTAAAAATCATTTCAATATTGGTTCACAATGTGAGTAATTCGGTTCCTTATTAACGAACTAAAATTACGATTACAGATGCAGCCGTTAGTAGATTACCACAAAATACAAGGCATTCTGGTCTATAATATTCTATTCCGTTATATTCTGTTATGATGCATTATCTTCTGATATAATCTAGTCTATTCTGTTCAACATTTTATTTCACATTATGGTTAACAAGATAACTAACATTTTCCCTCGCATTTTAACTAATTTTACCTCGCCAAGAGAAATACTGTCAAGCCTTACAGGCCAATATAAATATATCTATATCTAGCGACTCAAGACGTTGCATGTGTATCCCGCCGTAGAAAAAGAAGCAAGAGTCGTAGCCTATGGCTGTGTTGAACTGGGTTTGTTGACACCAATATGCAAATTCATAATTTAATGAGTAAACACATTAATGATTTCATAATATCAATGACAAAGTTGGGGGGAAAAAGCCTTGCTTCAGTGGAGTATAGAGTGGTCCATAACATGAGTCGGGTGGGCGGGTTCTTAGACGGGGCTAACATTAACAGCTGCTCCTGCCTTCATAACCAATCAGCATCCCATAAAGATGACGTTAAAGTGTCCTACGTCAGCCCAATGGCGATAGAGTAGAGTTGGTGCAAGGGAGTTTGAGTGGGAGATAGGGACTAGCGCGCCCCATCACAGCACAGGGACCAGGGACAGCAGCACCCTCCCACCCTCCCTCCCCCCGCCCGACTAAAACAGCTCCTCGGCGGCCAAACAAGTCCTGCAACACCCGGCTACCCCTCAGACAGCACCGGGCAGCACACAGGCTACTACTACTTCTTTACCGCCGTCCGGAGGAAAATAAAATAAAAAACAGCTTCAAAACTGTTGCAGCACGTTTTAAAAGTGGACCTAACACCTCCTTACTTCTTGGACATGGGCGATATGGGGGATCCGCAGAAAAGTAAGTGAAGCTTGTTCAACTGTCTATTCTATTTTATTTTGAGTGATGCAAAACTTCGGCGACATTAGACTCAATGTGTAGGTCAATTTGTAGTTTAAAAAAAATAATAATAATCATTTAACGTTTGTCAACTGTTTGTGCAACGTTCATTGTAGTAGCAGGTCCCATTCAACGACACGTTTTCCACCGAATTTTCTTTACCATACCTGTCTAGAGGATGAAGTCGTTCCATGTCAGTAAAGTTACTCTGGATCATTGAATAGCAGTGCACATTAAACTATAGCACATTCATAAATAACGTTATTAGTGTTACTAACGAATGTGTATTATTTTATAATAAATTATAACATTAACTGAAGTATAATTATCATTATGAGACATTATTTTATACTCAATCTAATCTTTATAATTGTCCTAATATATATTCTGATATTTTTTTCTTCTGTTTTGACTTTGTTCTCCAGAAACGCGGCTGATCTCGCTGTGTGTCGGCTGTGGAAACCAGATCCACGACCAGTATATTCTGCGGGTCTCTCCAGACCTCGAGTGGCACGCTGCCTGTTTGAAGTGTGCAGAGTGTAATCAGTATCTGGACGAGTCTTGTACCTGCTTTGTCCGAGACGGGAAAACCTACTGTAAAAGGGATTATGTCCGGTAAGAGATGTTTATTATGAAATGTAATAGCGTTGATAACCTTTGTGTCTTATTGATTGATTGACACATTCACGTATTAATTGCTATCATATAATTAACATGGTTATACAGCGGACATTAACATTTATTTTTTGGCGTGAATATCATATCTGATGGTCTGGACAATTCAATTTAAAAGTAATATTTAGATATTCTATCTAAAAATACAGTTTGATATTGTATTTTCAGTCCACACAGTGTTAATATTTATTCTTTTTTTTTTTTATGACCACCAAATCAGCATAATTGCAATTAAGCCGTTATTATCTCGTCAGTATAATAACAGGCTAAGTATACTATTGTCGAAACCCACATCAGGACTCACACAGTTAAGGTGATTTCTGCTGTCATTTTACAACACGTTTACATATTCAGTACAAACTATTTTATAGAAACAAGTGATATCATGTACTGCGTTGTTTCACTGTATCGATGACCATTCAAGTGAAGTCTAGCTGGATATTATTTACATATTTACATAGGCCTATAATTGATTATTTTTTTTTATCCCTCAAATTGGCCAAATATATTAAGCCTACATATAGACTACAATGTAATTAATACATTCGACAATTTGTAATGTTGTCGTCTATAGTAATAGTAATAATAATAATAAGAAGAAGAATGTTACTATAAGTCTTCTAAGAACATTTCCAGATATAATTGCACTTTTCCATGAAAAAGATGTGTTCCATTCTTCTCTGTTACCCCAGAACAGGTCTGTGCTTTATCTTTATAATATGTTATACAGATTCAAAGTAATCTCATGTGATGTAAACACAACTCAATATTAAGGCCTAACAATCCTGCTTTAAAAAAAAAAAGATGCCCCTGTGTTTGTCCTGTTATGTGTGCTGCCCAGCCACAGTAACACAGCCTAACGGTGGGTCGTGGGCCTAGTGACGCCGTTAGCTAACTCTGACCGGTCATCCAATCCCTCTTTACCCTCTAGGTTATACGGGATAAAGTGCGCTAAATGCAACATCGGTTTCAGCAAGAATGACTTCGTGATGAGAGCGCGCTCCAAGGTGTACCATATCGAGTGTTTTCGGTGTGTGGCCTGCAGCCGACAGCTCATCCCGGGGGACGAGTTCGCTCTGAGGGAGGATGGCTTGTTCTGCCGGGCCGACCATGATGTCGTGGAGCGGGCCACAATGGGCGTCGGAGACCCCCTCAGCCCCCTCCACCCGGCCAGACCTTTACAAATGGCAGGTAGGTTAACACTTTATATAAATGGCAGTGCTGTTTCTTTCTTTCTTTTTGTGGGCTTGTTTAGCCGGTGTAGGTGTTGGCCATTCGGTTGATGTTGTAGTCGTTGGAAACGTTTATTTTATTTAATTCATGGTTGGGGCATTACTTGGATTCTTTGTGAAAGGTTATTAACATTGAACACATAAAGACACATGAAGACAACGACGAATGTATAGCGTCATAGACTCAAATGTTTCGATAGACCTAGGCTAAGCGTTTGTCATGTCCCCTAATACAACAGGCTACGTGCACATGAACAAATATAAACACATAACCCAAAAAACGTGTTTTATTGGATAACGTTGTCATGTTGTGCAGTTTGCCGTGTGTAGCCTACAGTACAGGCCTAAGTTTTTTTAAATATATTTTTAATTTATTTTTTAATTTAAGGTTTATGTTTCAATATATATTTCAATATATATTTCTAACACTTCAGTCAATATAATATGATATGTAAATATATTGGGTGAAACATTTGTTTACATGTCATAGTTATAAACAGATAATGTAGCCTATTATTTAATCTAGTTGGGATACTAGTTGTTTATGCGAACCACATCATCGGTTTGATAATGTCAACAGTGCAGTGATAAAATAATTTGCATAAATGCGTTTTTTTTTGTCAAGGTTTCCCCCGCAAGGAAGGATATCTGGGCAAAGTATGTTCATGGCTGAATGGAGGAACTATTAATTTAAATCCAGTGTTTTCAGCTAGTTAGATGTTTTAAAGCATCGCCAAAAAAGAAACAAGCCGCAGTCTACATTTGGGACCGGTTTTATACGTAATTGTTTGTACGGAAGTTTGAGGAGCCTATAGACTGGATACATGCATTATGTTGCTTTTGGGGGAGTTTTGCAAGCCAGTTGGCCACGCATTCAGAATGGTCGAATATGCTATTTCCTCAGGTTAAATACCTATAGGCCTATGTGTAAGCGAACTCGCACTTAGTGCTGATATTAAATAGAGTACATAACCCAAGCTCGGCAGATAGCCACAAGCAATGCTTCGTTCATAATGATTCACCCAATCATAAAGTCTGCTCCAATGTATAATACGAAACATAGACTATTTGACAGTCCATTTCCGCTCATGGCCTGCGCCCTGGTCCAAGTTTTAAGAGCGCAAATGTTCACCCAATACAACTATTTTTAAACGATATGTTAAAACTGACATGAATGCACTTTCACTGAAAGTTATAACCATTCAACTTGAATAAAGTTATACCGTTTCATAAATCATAACCATACACAAGAAGGTGATGATGATGGACGTTCGTTATGACGTCCAGTGGACTCTCTTGTTAACTAGGCCTATAGCTGTTATAAAACAAGGTATTTACTCTTTCTTTATTGTTGATTTATTTATTTATTTATTTTTTTGTTGACATTATTCAAATTCTCAGTGGCTTCAGTTTAAAAAAAAAATCTAGGTCTAATACAAGTTTGAACAATCTGAAATTGAAACAGAAGTGAATATTGATTAGTTAAGAATGAGATTGGTTGATAGTTGATAGTCATAAAATATTTCTATAAGCCCCGGATAACAATAAGATGAATGGATACTCTATACTAAGCGCCACTACTGGGTCGTTTTGGGAAATCCTTTTAAGACTTATAGGCTACCGTGGTTTATTGTGCTGGCGTAATTTTCAAAGCGTACATTTTTGTATTCTCAACTTCTGCATCCAACACAATGTCTTTATATAGCCATGGTGTTTGAAGTGCCGATAGATAATGTTTTTCTTTGTCTGCACTCTTTCTCAACAGCAGACCCAATATCAGCCAGACAGCCCGCGCTCCGACCGCACGTCCACAAACAACCGGAGAAGACAACTCGCGTCCGGACCGTTCTTAACGAAAAACAGCTCCACACGTTGCGGACCTGCTACAACGCCAATCCCCGGCCCGACGCTCTGATGAAGGAGCAGCTAGTCGAGATGACCGGTCTCAGTCCCCGAGTCATCCGGGTCTGGTTCCAAAACAAGCGTTGCAAGGACAAGAAGAGGAGTATTCTGATGAAACAGTTACAGCAACAGCAGCCCAACGACAAAACGGTGAGAACCCTGTCTGGTCTTTATTTAAATAAAGGATTCAAAACAGTGGTGTTCTTATCGGTCCAAACGCTGGTAGCTGTTGTAACTGTTTCATTAGAATACTCCTGTTCTTGTCTGGTCATTTGATGTTATGAAAGAACTGGGGTGAAATAGAAACAGGGACATGGTCCTATACGTCTGCCTGTGGATGCGTAAGATATATATCCAGATACAGGCGTATACGTTCATACGTGTCGTCGCCCCCCCCCCCCCACACACACACACACGCACACACAACAAATATCCAGCATGCCCATTCTCGCATCTTTATCATATTCTAAATACCTAATGTTGTTTTTGTTGTTGTTGTTGGGTCAATGTTGACGTGCTAATTTTAAACTTTATATGACGATCAGTTTCTCTGGGACTATCTGCAGAATATCCAGGGAATGACGGGCACACCGATGGTGGCGGCCAGTCCGGAGAGACACGACGGCGGTTTACAGGCAAACCCAGTGGAGGTGCAGAGTTACCAGCCGCCTTGGAAGGTCCTCAGTGACTTCGCGCTACAGAGTGAGATCGACCAGCCCGCGTTTCAACAACTGGTGAGTTCAGATAGGAGAGAAGGTAGGCTGTACTAGAACACAACTGGTGAGTTTAGATAGGAGAGAAGGTAGGCTGTACTAGAACACAACTGGTAATTTTAGATAGGAGAGAAGGTAGGCTGTACTAGAACACAACTGGTGAGTTTAGATAGGAGAGAAGGTAGGCTGTACTAGAACACAACTGGTGAGTTTAGATAGGAGAGAAGGTAGGCTGTATTAGAACACAACTGGTGAGTTTAGATAGGAGAGAAGGTAGGCTGTACTAGAACACAACTGGTGAGTTTAGATAGGAGAGAAGGTAGGCTGTATTAGAACACAACTGGTGAGTTTAGATAGGAGAGAAGGTAGGCTGTACTAGAACACAACTGGTGAGTTTAGATAGGAGAGAAGGTAGGCTGTACTAGAACACAACTGGTGAGTTTAGATAGGAGAGAAGGTAGGCTGTACTAGAACACAACTGGTAATTTTAGATAGGAGAGAAGGTAGGCTGTACTAGAACACAACTGGTGAGTTTAGATAGGAGAGAAGGTAGGCTGTACTAGAACACAACTGGTGAGTTTAGATAGGAGAGAAGGTAGGCTGTACTAGAACACTAAACCGTCTGTCTGGGAGACAGTGTAAACGAAATCACAGGTAACGGTTAGGTTGTAATTTTGTATTTCATTTTTTCATATTATGTTTGTTATTATTTGATATAATTAGGCTATTTATAAGTGACGTATGGGGTAGAAACGCAACTGTCATATCAAGGGCTTACATTGTATACGGCATTTTATTGCATTGTCTAAAGTGTGTTATTGAAATAATTTTTTGAGCTAATATCTTGACGTGTGTCAATAATGTGATGTATTGGTTGACATGTCACTGTCATATCCAGGACAGACACGGTTACATTTAATTTTAATTTTAACGTCTTAAAATATATTATTGACATACTATATATATTGACCCAATGTCTTGACATGTGAATAATGACAGTCAGCCTAACATCGTTTTGTTTCTTTGTTCAGGTCAATTTCTCGGAGGGAGGCCCTGGTTCCAACTCGACAGGGAGCGAAGTTGCCTCGATGTCATCCCAACTTCCAGACACACCCAACAGCATGGTTTCGAGCCCTATAGAGGCGTAGGCCCTCGCGGACCGAGTGTAGACTACGTCAGACTATTGTCATATTTCTGACTGTTGATGTTAGTTGGACAAAGTGCCGGACTGACTGAAAAGCCGAAAAAAAACTTGACTCGGGGTGGAAAGAAACAAAAAATGTCACTCTCTTGTTGATTTCATTCGAACTGAGAGATAAAAAGAGAACCCCCCCCTCCCTCTACTGCACGAAGCCTCTTTAACAACAACTACTGGTTGTAGTTTTACACTGTGAAGACAATCATGGGATTATTACCCGAGCTAGATCTGTCCAAGCGTCCGTCATTACGTCCGTCTGTCCACTCGCCGCAAAACAACCCTGGAGAAGAGGAGGAGAGAGAGGACCATGGTGTAGACGAGAAGAAGAAGCGTGTTACAAGGAGCGGTGGAGAGCGCATCTGCCTGCATCATAACGTGTCTGCGACTCATGCGTAACAAGATGTATAGATTTCACTACATCGTCCATGACTGGTGCTGCCCGTTGGAAATGCCTGTTTACAGTTTTGCCAAAAAAAAAAAGAATACAGGAAACCCCATACATACACTTCAACAAAACCCCCCTGGACCCATGGACCTCTAGGAACAATCCAAACGTTATTATTGAAGATGAAATCTGAAACCTAGGCTACATTTGCGCATTGTTGTGCGTGATGTTTGAATATACAAACAAATGACTGTCTGCCATTTCAGTTTCTATAAAATAGCTTGACTTGAGATCCGCCCGCTGTTATAACGACGTTTGGAGGGGATTGCAAATAATGCTTTTCCATAGTTTTGTTATTATCTCCTTGATAAAGCCCAAGTAGGCCTACTAAAGCATTGCAACAAGGTATACCTCTATTATGCCACAAGCTTCGTGGGACTATTGTGTGTGAGTTTGTGTCCGTCCAATAATATTGTTTTCTTTCCCAAAGATGTGTATAGTATTAAGTTATAACGACCGTTAGCTCTGGAAAAAAAACTTGTTTTTCTTCCGTTAATTCCTGTACAACAAAATTATGTTTTATTTATCGTCGAAAGACTTGCCACTTTTTTTTTGTGTAACCTTCTATACTGAAGTAAAAAAGAAAAAATATTGTACCGTGTTTTCTGAATTATCTATCCAAATTGTATGTGTCCTGTCCCTTTCTTAAATATTATTATGTAAATCGACATCACATGTAGAAATATATCTCCAGGATTATTTCACTAATAAACATGGACTTTAATGTAAACCATACGACGGCAGATATAGTCTGCGCCTCTTTTGGTCCTCGCCCTGCATTCATCCCATTATTTCACACCTCCTTTGGGCCTAGTGATTTCATATGGAACTCGATTAAAATTAAAATTGCACGTACACAAACATGGACTTTAATGTAAACCATTTAATGTAAACCATACGACTGTTAACCACACTGTGATTAACAGAAGACTCGGTTTAGATGGAATGTTTGAATTGCATATATATAAACATGGACACGGTCTGGCATTAGTAACGACGTCCCATTTAATAAGATACAACGTGTTGGCGCTTTGCTTGGACGACGTAGGCTAAATTGCATTATAGAGAAGACGAGATGCAAGCTATAGTCTATCATAATTACTATTAGTGGAGCGGTGTCGGATATATCATTCTGTACGTCTGTGTAGGCTAGCTCTGACCTGACATTCCGAGAGCTTGGTCCCATCTGCAAATAGATGATTCTGAGACATTTGGCTTTAAAAGTTCCCGAATCCTCATTGGTTTGAACGGTGTCACCAATGTTTATTTTGTATTCTTAAGGACATGAATTGTGGGTATTTAGAGTACTATTTATGTAGAGAACATTTGAACAGAAACAAGGCTATGTCAACAACTACATGTGTACAAGAAAACAATATAGATAGAACTTTATAGTCCCAAGCTCTCGATAGGCCATGCAGAATTACGCATAACGGCCATCCTACCCACTCCATAACCTAATGCATTCACTCATCCACGTCGGTGTTTTAGAAGTCTGATTATAAACAAGTGACTGTACAATGACGGGCGCCATATGCATTTTAAAGCTATAATGAAGGCGTTTCATGGATATAATTCTGACAATAGGCCCTGGTTGTTTAGCAGGCCTAGGCTACTCTCTGGGTATAAAGGGTTTTGTAAGGCTGACGGAGGAGAGATGAGCGCGCCTCTTTCCCCCTCCGGTGACTGTAGTTAGCCTTTCATATTTGCAATCACCTTTTTGAGCCGAGTATACATTCAACAGAGGAATAACTCAATCCATTAAATGCGATTGAAGGGCGGACTGGTTTTGAGTAATACTCATTACAATGTATATCACTCAAAAACTTCCAACACAAATTCAACTTCACCTCCAAAGGTAATTTTATTCGATCATGGAACAACAGATCAATGAGTAGCAAAGGACCCTTAGCCCTTCCAGGAGTAGACTATGAAGAATCACACTAGGCCCAACAAAGCCTGAGGTCTAAACAAGAGATGTTCCGTATGTGTGTACAACTCTGTCAGTGTGTGTATGTATGTGTGTGTGTGTGTGTATGTCTGTGTGTGTGTGTGTGTGTGTGTGTGTGTGTGTGTGTGCATGTGTGAAAGAGAGTGTGTGTAAGTACTGTATGTACTTTAGTACTGTAGTACTGTGTGTGTGTGTGTGTGTGTGTGTGGTGGGGGTACAAAGCTTTATATCCAGCTAGCCCTATGATAAGCTACTGAAGCACAATGCCCTTGGGAGCAGGGAAACAAAAAACAAGATATAGAGGGAAGAAGAGAAGTGCCATCATCATAAAGGGCACTCAAGACACTTTAAGTGTGTCTGCCTCCCTGCCTGCCTCCCTGCCTGCCTGCCTGCCTCCCTCCCTGCCTGCCTGCCTGCCTGCCTGCCTGCCTGCCTGCCTGCCTGCCTGCCTGCCTGCCTCCCTCCCTCCCTCCCTCCCTCCCTCCCTCCCTCCCTCCCTCCCTCCCTGCCTGCCTGCCTCCCTCCCTGCCTGCCTGCCTCCCTGCCTGCCTCCCTGCCTGCCTGCCTGCCTGCCTCCCTCCCTGCCTGCCTGCCTGCCTGCCTGCCTGCCTGCCTCCCTCCCTCCCTCCCTCCCTCCCTCCCTCCCTCCCTCCCTGCCTGCCTGCCTCCCTCCCTGCCTGCCTGCCTCACTGCCTGCCTGCCTGCCTGCCTGCCTGCCTGCCTGCCTCCCTCCCTCCCTCCCTGCCTGCCTGCCTGCCTGCCTGCCTGCCTGCCTGCCTCCCTCCCTGCCTGCCTCCATGTCTCCCTGCCTGCCTCCCTGCCTGCCTGCCTGCCTGCCTGCCTGCCTGCCTGCCTGCCTGCCTCCCTGCCTGCCTCCCTCCCTGCCTGCCTCCCTGCCTGCATCCCTCCCTGCCTGCCTCCCTCCCTCCCTGCCAGCCTGCCTGCCTGCCTGCCTGCCTGCCTGCCTGGCTGCCTCCATGTCTCCCTGCCTGCCTCCCTGCCTGCCTGTCTCCCTCCCTGCCTGCCTGCCTCCATGTCTCCCTGCCTGCCTGCCTGCCTGCCTGCCTGCCTGCCTGCCTGCCTGCCTCCATGTCTCCCTGCCTCCATGTCTCCCTGCCTCCATGCCTGCCTGCCTGCCTCCATGTCTCCCTCCCTGCCTGCCTCCCTGCTTGCCTCCCTCCATGTCTCCCTGCCTACCTGCCTGACTGCCTCCCTTCATGTCTCCCTGCCTGACTCCCTGCCAGCCTCCCTTCATGTCTCCTTGCCTGACTCCTTGCCAGCCTCTCTCCATGTCTCCCTGCCTGACTGGCTGCCTGCCTCCCTCCATGTCTCCCTGCCTGACTCCCTGCCTCCCTCCCTCCATGTCTCCCTGCCTGCCGGCCTCCCTCATCTCTCTGCCTGCCTCCTTCCTTGTCTCTCTGCCTCCCTCCTTGTCTTCCTGCCTACCTGACTACCTGCCTGCCTGCCTACCTTCCCCCCTCTATGTCTCCCTGCCTCCCTGCCGGCCTGCCACAAACCCTCAAAAGCCTCCTGGCTAATTCTCCCTGATCCTGACCCAGCATCCCCTGCCCTAGAACTAGAAGCCTAGACTGAAGGCTATGTCTTCAATGAAAATCTGTTCCCTAGGTAGTGCACAACCAGGGCGCTGGTCAAAAGTAGTGGACTACATAGTGAATAGGGTGCCATAAGGCCCTGGTCAAAAGTAGTGCACTACATAGGGAATAGGGTGCCATAAGGCCCTGGTCAAAAGTAGTGCACTACATAGGGAATAGGGTGCTATTTCAGATGCACCCTCAGTTAGAGACACCGTGAATAAGGGGAAATACAGGGAGGACAACAGATGGCACAATAAACTAGGATACAGCTGTTTATATACGTTATTATAATGCCTTGTTTCTGTCTGTAGTGTGTCATTGTTTTGAGGTACCAAGATTCAAATTCATTCCCACTGCAGGTTCACTCCGAAAGGTTTGCTGTATTGGATGTGTTTTGGTGACACTGACACACTCCAGGCTGTTCCTCTCTTGGACATAGTCTTTGGATTATGATGCAAACCCACACCTGTATTGATCATCCTCTAAAAGTCTAAGCCTTTACTACTATAGCCCATGGAAAGGAGTAAAGTGTTGAAATGTCTGTCCTAGCTCTAGGAGATATCAGAAAGCTCAGGAAATAGTAACACTTATTTAACCCCTTAATTTTGTTGGCACAAAACTACCTCCATACGTCCATTAATTTGTATGGGTTACCATCACTGTAGCGCGGCCACCTTCCACTGCAGATGGGATCTCTCCTGGTCTGATAAACACTGCTGTAGCTCGGCCACCTCCCACCGCAGATGGGATCTCTCCTGGTCTGATAAACACTGCTGTAGCTCGGCCACCTCCCACCGCAGATGGGATCTCTCCTGGTCTGATATACACTGCTGTAGCTCGGCCCACCTTCCAACGCAGATGGGATCTCTCCTGGTCTGATAAACACTGCTGTAGCGCGGCCACCTCCCACCGCAGATGGGATGTCTCCTGGTCTGATAAACACTGCTGTAGCGCGGCCACCTTCCACTGCAGATGGGATCTCTCCTGGTCTGATAAACACTGCTGTAGCTCGGCCCACCTCCCACCGCAGATGGGATCTCTCCTGGTCTGATAAACACTGCTGTAGCTCGGCCACCTCCCACCGCAGATGGGATCTCTCCTGGTCTGATATACACTGCTGTAGCTCGGCCCACCTTCCACCGCAGATGGGATCTCTCCTGGTCTGATAAACACTGCTGTAGCTCGGCCACCTTCCACTGCAGATGGGATCTCTCCTGGTCTGATAAACACTGCTGTAGCTCGGCCCACCTTCCACTGCAGATGGGATGTCTCCTGGTCTGATAAACACCGCTGTGGCCCAGCCACCTTCCACTGCAGATGGAATGTCCCCTGGTCTGATAAACACTGCTATAGCTCTGCCACCTTCCACTGCAGATGGGATGTCTCCTGGTCTGATAAACACCGCTGTGGCCCAGCCACCTTCCACTGCAGATGGAATGTCCCCTGGTCTGATAAACACTGCTATAGCTCTGCCACCTTCCACCGCAGATGGGATCTCTCCTGGTCTGATAAACACTGCTGTAGCTCGGCCACCTTCCACTGCAGATGGGATGTCTCCTGGTCTGATAAACACTGCTGTAGCTCTGCCACCTTCCACCGCAGATGGGGTCTCTCCTGGTCTGATAAACACTGCTGTAGCTCGGCCCACCTTCCAACGCAGATGGGATCTCTCCTGGTCTGATAAACACTGCTGTAGCGCGGCCACCTCCCACCGCAGATGGGATCTCTCCTGGTCTGATAAACACTGCTGTAGCGCGGCCACCTTCCACTGCAGATGGGATCTCTCCTGGTCTGATAAACACTGCTGTAGCTCGGCCACCTCCCACCGCAGATGGGATCTCTCCTGGTCTGATAAACACTGCTGTAGCTCGGCCACCTCCCACCGCAGATGGGATCTCTCCTGGTCTGATATACACTGCTGTAGCTCGGCCCACCTTCCACCGCAGATGGGATGTCTCCTGGTCTGATAAACACTGCTGTAGCTCGGCCACCTTCCACTGCAGATGGGATCTCTCCTGGTCTGATAAACACTGCTGTAGCTCGGCCCACCTTCCACTGCAGATGGGATGTCTCCTGGTCTGATAAACACCGCTGTGGCCCAGCCACCTTCCACTGCAGATGGAATGTCCCCTGGTCTGATAAACACTGCTATAGCTCTGCCACCTTCCACTGCAGATGGGATGTCTCCTGGTCTGATAAACACCGCTGTGGCCCAGCCACCTTCCACTGCAGATGGAATGTCCCCTGGTCTGATAAACACTGCTATAGCTCTGCCACCTTCCACTGCAGATGGGATCTCTCCTGGTCTGATAAACACTGCTGTAGCTCGGCCCACCTTCCACTGCAGATGGGATCTCTCCTGGTCTGATAAACACCGCTGTGGCCCAGCCACCTTCCACTGCAGATGGGATCTCCTGGTCTGATAAACACCGCTGTGGCCCACCCACCTTCCACCGCAGATGGGATCTCTCCTGGTCTGATAAACACTGCTGTAGCGCGGCCACCTCCCACCGCAGATGGGGTGTCTCCTGGTCTGATAAACACTGCTGTAGCGCGGCCACCTTCCACTGCAGATGGGATCTCTCCTGGTCTGATAAACACTGCTGTAGCTCGGCCCACCTCCCACCGCAGATGGGATCTCTCCTGGTCTGATATACACTGCTGTAGCTCGGCCACCTCCCACCGCAGATGGGATCTCTCCTGGTCTGATAAACACTGCTGTAGCTCGGCCCACCTTCCAACGCAGATGGGATCTCTCCTGGTCTGATAAACACTGCTGTAGCTCGGCCCACCTCCCACCGCAGATGGGATGTCTCCTGGTCTGATATACACTGCTGTAGCTCGGCCACCTCCCACCGCAGATGGGATCTCTCCTGGTCTGATAAACACTGCTGTAGCTCGGCCCACCTTCCAACGCAGATGGGATCTCTCCTGGTCTGATAAACACTGCTGTAGCTCGGCCACCTCCCACCGCAGATGTGGAAGGCCAACATAGCTGGATTTGGTACATTGATATCCAGCCTCTAGCTTAAATTGATCGATTTTGATTGGGATTTTTTAAATTATGTCACACGGGTGACTCGTAAGGAATTATTCTAATCTAAATGACCCCGTCAGTAACATTCTAATCTAAATGACCCCGTCAGTAACATTCTAATCTAAATGACCCCATCAGTAACATTCTAATCTAAATGACCCCGTCAGTAACATTCTAATCTAAATGACCCCGTCAGTAACATTCTAATCTAAATGACCCCGTCAGTAACATTCTAATCTAAATGACCCCGTCAGTAACATTCTAATCTAAATGACCCCGTCAGTAACATTCTAATCTAAATGACCCCGTCAGTAACATTCTAATAAATCTGTGTAAAAGTGAAATGGAACTACTCACAATTTGCTGTGTAACTGTTTCATTATCTTTCTATACTGGTAAGAAATAAATCTAGAACAGACACGGAAATACATTATGTACAGTTACATTCTCAGAGGGAGAGATTACTCAACATACAGAGTAGTTTCTCAGGCTTCAGACCTAGTCTGAGTTCCATGACAATTCACACTCCAAGCTGTTATTGAATCAGACATGACATTGGCTTGCCAGGTAGGCAGAATACAGAGCCCCCCCCCCCACACCACACCACCACCACTACTACTTCAGCCAGATGCTTCACTTAAATTGCACCAGTTAGTACCACAGTAGAGATGGAGTACTTCCACTGCGTTTGGTGCTACTTGTGCTTTTAAAGCTTTTAATTTACTGTGCAGCAAGTCAGATGGTTAGCCCAAGACCTGATGATGGCTTATAGGGACACTTGTTAGCTTTTAGCAACAATGCCTCAACGGGATAAACCTGGAAAGCCACACATTATGGCGTTCCCGTGGCGGCGAGGTTACCTTAGCGCCGTGTAGTGTATCTATGGGGTAGTATTATTAACATAAGAGACAGAGAATGAATGGATAGTGTTTTTTGTCTCTTCTTACCATGTTTTCCCCCCCCCCCTAGTGCGCCAGTTGAAGAACCCCACGCTCTGGTCTCCGGTTCTTACCATGTCCCACCCCCCCCCCTAGTGCGCCAGTTGAAGAACCCCACGCTCTGGTCTCCGGTTCTTACCATGTCCCCCCCCCCCCCCCCCCCTAGTGCGCCAGTTGAAGAACCCCACGCTCTGGTCTCCGGTTCTGGAGAGACAGTAGGACTGAGCTTTCATCTTCTATTCTTTGTTCGTTCGTCCCGGGATTGCCTCTCTTAAAATCGTACTTTATCATACTTTACTGTGTATTAAATTACCATGTAAATGTTTAGAGTAGTCAAAATGGTTCCCTTTCAATACAAGTATTCGTACTCTTACTGAACGCCACTGTAATGATTGATCATTGATGAATCTGTGAGGAATCATTAATTATCATGAGTCATGAATCATTATATATATATCATGAGTCATGAATCATTATATATATATATATATATATATATATACAGAACGGTATACATTTCACTTGCCCTATATCTTTTTTTGAGAGAGAAGTTCATGAAATTCAATATTCTTGTTAATATTCATTGATAAATTATTCCTGACTCATGATAATTAATGATTCCTCACAGATTCATCAATGATCAATTATTACAGTGGCATTCAGTAAGGGTATGAATACTTGTATTGAAAGGGAACCATTTTGTTGGGGGAGACATTATTTGTTGAGTCACCTTACCATCAGTTACAGCTCTGACAGCGAGGTCAGTCATCTGGAATCACGGCTCATTGGTTTCACAATACCCCCAATAGCCCCAACACTCACAACACTCACAATACCCCCAATATCCCCAACACTCACAATATTCACAATACCCCCAATAGCCCCAACACTCACAACACTCACAATACCCCCAATATCCCCAACACTCACAATATTCACAATACCCCCAAAATCCCCAACACTCACAATACCCCCAATAGCCCCAACACTCACAACACTCACAATACCCCCAATATCCCCAACACTCATAATACCCACAATACCCACAATATCCCCAGTGATGGAGACTATTCTCCAGGGTAAAGGGAGTGTGATGGAGACTATTCTCCAGTGTAAAGGGAGTGTGATGGAGACTATTCTCCAGGGTAAAGGGACTGTGATGGAGACTATTCTCCAGGGTAAAGGGACTGTGATGGAGACTATTCTCCAGGGTAAGGGGAGTGTGATGGAGACTATTCTCCAGTGTAAAGGGACTGTGATGGAGACTATTCTCCAGGGTAAAGGGTATGTGATGGAGACTATTCTCCAGTGTAAAGGGAGTGTGATGGAGACTATTCTCCAGGGTAAAGGGACTGTGATGGAGACTATTCTCCAGGGTAAAGGGAGTGTGATGGAGACTATTCTCCAGTGTAAAGGGAGTGTGATGGAGACTATTCTCCAGTGTAATTGGAGTGTGATGGAGACTATTCTCCAGTGTAAAGGGAGTGTGATGGAGACTATTCTCCAGGGTAAGGGGAATGTGATGGAGACTATTCTCCAGGGTAAATGGACTGTGATGGAGACTATTCTCCAGTGTAAAGGGACTGTGATGGAGACTATTCTCCAGGGTAAAGGGACTGTGATGGAGACTATTCTCCAGGGTAAAGGGACTGTGATGGAGACTATTCTCCAGTGTAAAGGGAGTGTGATGGAGACTATTCTCCAGTGTAAAGGGACTGTGATGGAGACTATTCTCCAGGGTAAAGGGACTGTGATGGAGACTATTCTCCAGGGTAAAGGGACTGTGATGGAGACTATTCTCCAGGGTAAAGGGAGTGTGATGGAGACTATTCTCCAGGGTAAAGGGACTGTGATGGAGACTATTCTCCAGTGTAAAGGGACTGTGATGGAGACTATTCTCCAGGGTAAAGGGGCTGTGATGGAGACTATTCTCCAGTGTAAAGGGAGTGTGATGGAGACTATTCTCCAGGGTAAAGGGACTGTGATGGAGACTATTCTCCAGGGTAAAGGGACTGTGATGGAGACTATTCTCCAGTGTAAAGGGAGTGTGATGGAGACTATTCTCCAGGGTAAAGGGACTGTGATGGAGACTATTCTCCAGTGTAAAGGGAATGTGATGGAGACTATTCTCCAGGGTAAAGGGACTGTGATGGAGACTATTCTCCAGTGTAAAGGGACTGTGATGGAGACTATTCTCCAGTGTAAAGGGACTGTGATGGAGACTATTCTCCAGGGTAAAGGGAATGTGATGGAGACTATTCTCCAGGGTAAAGGGACTGTGATGGAGACTATTCTCCAGGGTAAAGGGAGTGTGATGGAGACTATTCTCCAGTGTAAAGGGAGTGTGATGGAGACTATTCTCCAGTGTAATTGGAGTGTGATGGAGACTATTCTCCAGTGTAAAGGGAGTGTGATGGAGACTATTCTCCAGGGTAAGGGGAGTGTGATGGAGACTATTCTCCAGTGTAAAGGGAGTGTGATGGAGACTATTCTCCAGGGTAAAGGGAATGTGATGGAGACTATTCTCCAGGGTAAAGGGAGTGTGATGGAGACTATTCTCCAGTGTAAAGGGAGTGTGATGGAGACTATTCTCCAGTGTAAAGGGAGTGTGATGGAGACTATTCTCCAGTGTAAAGGGAGTGTGATGGAGACTATTCTCCAGGGTAAAGGGACTGTGATGGAGACTATTCTCCAGTGTAAAGGGACTGTGATGGAGACTATTCTCCAGGGTAAAGGGACTGTGATGGAGACTATTCTCCAGGGTAAAGGGAATGTGATGGAGACTATTCTCCAGGGTAAATGGACTGTGATGGAGACTATTCTCCAGTGTAAAGGGACTGTGATGGAGACTATTCTCCAGGGTAAAGGGACTGTGATGGAGACTATTCTCCAGGGTAAAGGGACTGTGATGGAGACTATTCTCCAGTGTAAAGGGAGTGTGATGGAGACTATTCTCCAGTGTAAAGGGACTGTGATGGAGACTATTCTCCAGGGTAAAGGGACTGTGATGGAGACTATTCTCCAGGGTAAAGGGAGTGTGATGGAGACTATTCTCCAGGGTAAAGGGAGTGTGATGGAGACTATTCTCCAGGGTAAAGGGACTGTGATGGAGACTATTCTCCAGTGTAAAGGGACTGTGATGGAGACTATTCTCCAGGGTAAAGGGAGTGTGATGGAGACTATTCTCCAGGGTAAAGGGGCTGTGATGGAGACTATTCTCCAGTGTAAAGGGAGTGTGATGGAGACTATTCTCCAGGGTAAAGGGACTGTGATGGAGACTATTCTCCAGGGTAAAGGGACTGTGATGGAGACTATTCTCCAGTGTAAAGGGAGTGTGATGGAGACTATTCTCCAGTGTAAAGGGACTGTGATGGAGACTATTCTCCAGGGTAAAGGGAGTGTGATGGAGACTATTCTCCAGGGTAAAGGGACTGTGATGGAGACTATTCTCCAGTGTAAAGGGAATGTGATGGAGACTATTCTCCAGGGTAAAGGGACTGTGATGGAGACTATTCTCCAGTGTAAAGGGACTGTGATGGAGACTATTCTCCAGTGTAAAGGGACTGTGATGGAGACTATTCTCCAGGGTAAAGGGAATGTGATGGAGACTATTCTCCAGGGTAAAGGGACTGTGATGGAGACTATTCTCCAGGGTAAAGGGAGTGTGATGGAGACTATTCTCCAGTGTAAAGGGAGTGTGATGGAGACTATTCTCCAGTGTAATTGGAGTGTGATGGAGACTATTCTCCAGTGTAAAGGGAGTGTGATGGAGACTATTCTCCAGGGTAAGGGGAGTGTGATGGAGACTATTCTCCAGTGTAAAGGGAGTGTGATGGAGACTATTCTCCAGGGTAAAGGGAATGTGATGGAGACTATTCTCCAGGGTAAAGGGAGTGTGATGGAGACTATTCTCCAGTGTAAAGGGAGTGTGATGGAGACTATTCTCCAGTGTAAAGGGAGTGTGATGGAGACTATTCTCCAGTGTAAAGGGAGTGTATTGGAGACTATTCTCCAGGGTAAAGGGACTGTGATGGAGACTATTCTCCAGTGTAAAGGGACTGTGATGGAGACTATTCTCCAGGGTAAAGGGACTGTGATGGAGACTATTCTCCAGGGTAAAGGGAATGTGATGGAGACTATTCTCCAGGGTAAATGGACTGTGATGGAGACTATTCTCCAGTGTAAAGGGACTGTGATGGAGACTATTCTCCAGGGTAAAGGGACTGTGATGGAGACTATTCTCCAGGGTAAAGGGACTGTGATGGAGACTATTCTCCAGTGTAAAGGGAGTGTGATGGAGACTATTCTCCAGTGTAAAGGGACTGTGATGGAGACTATTCTCCAGGGTAAAGGGACTGTGATGGAGACTATTCTCCAGGGTAAAGGGAGTGTGATGGAGACTATTCTCCAGGGTAAAGGGAGTGTGATGGAGACTATTCTCCAGGGTAAAGGGACTGTGATGGAGACTATTCTCCAGTGTAAAGGGACTGTGATGGAGACTATTCTCCAGGGTAAAGGGAGTGTGATGGAGACTATTCTCCAGGGTAAAGGGGCTGTGATGGAGACTATTCTCCAGTGTAAAGGGAGTGTGATGGAGACTATTCTCCAGGGTAAAGGGACTGTGATGGAGACTATTCTCCAGGGTAAAGGGACTGTGATGGAGACTATTCTCCAGTGTAAAGGGAGTGTGATGGAGACTATTCTCCAGGGTAAAGGGACTGTGATGGAGACTATTCTCCAGTGTAAAGGGAATGTGATGGAGACTATTCTCCAGGGTAAAGGGACTGTGATGGAGACTATTCTCCAGTGTAAAGGGACTGTGATGGAGACTATTCTCCAGTGTAAAGGGACTGTGATGGAGACTATTCTCCAGGGTAAAGGGAATGTGATGGAGACTATTCTCCAGGGTAAAGGGACTGTGATGGAGACTATTCTCCAGGGTAAAGGGACTGTGATGGAGACTATTCTCCAGTGTAAAGGGAGTGTGATGGAGACTATTCTCCCGGGTAAAGGGAGTGTGATGGAGACTATTCTCCAGAGTAAAGGGAGTGTGATGGAGACTATTCTCCAGGGTAAAGGGACTGTGATGGAGACTATTCTCCAGTGTAAAGGGACTGTGATGGAGACTATTCTCCAGGGTAAAGGGACTGTGATGGAGACTATTCTCCAGGGTAAGGGGAGTGTGATGGAGACTATTCTCCAGGGTAAAGGGACTGTGATGGAGACTATTCTCCAGTGTAAAGGGACTGTGATGGAGACTATTCTCCAGTGTAAAGGGACTGTGATGGAGACTATTCTCCAGGGTAAAGGGAGTGTGATGGAGACTATTCTCCAGGGTAAAGGGACTGTGATGGAGACTATTCTCCAGGGTAAAGGGACTGTGATGGAGACTATTCTCCAGGGTAAAGGGACTGTGATGGAGACTATTCTCCAGTGTAAAGGGACTGTGATGGAGACTATTCTCCAGGGTAAAGGGACTGTGATGGAGACTATTCTCCAGGGTAAAGGGACTGTGATGGAGACTATTCTCCAGGGTAAAGGGACTGTGATGGAGACTATTCTCCAGGGTAAAGGGACTGTGATGGAGACTATTCTCCAGGGTAAAGGGACTGTGATGGAGACTATTCTCCAGTGTAAAGGGACTGTGATGGAGACTATTCTCCAGGGTAAAGGGAATGTGATGGAGACTATTCTCCAGGGTAAAGGGACTGTGATGGACACTATTCTCCAGGGTAAAGGGAGTGTGATGGAGACTATTCTCCAGGGTAAAGGGACTGTGATGGAGACTATTCTCCAGGGTAAAGGGACTGTGATGGAGACTATTCTCCAGTGTAATTGGAGTGTGATGGAGACTATTCTCCAGTATAAAGGGACTGTGATGGAGACTATTCTCCAGGGTAAAGGGAGTGTGATGGAGACTATTCTCCAGGGTAAAGGGGCTGTGATGGAGACTATTCTCCAGGGTAAAGGGAGTGTGATGGAGACTATTCTCCAGGGTAAAGGGACTGTGATGGAGACTATTCTCCAGTGTAAAGGGACTGTGATGGAGACTATTCTCCAGTGTAAAGGGACTGTGATGGAGACTATTCTCCAGGGTAAAGGGACAGTGATGGAGACTATTCTCCAGGGTAAAGGGAATGTGATGGAGACTATTTTCCAGGGTAAAGGGACTGTGATGGAGACTATTCTCCAGGGTAAAGGGAGTGTGATGGAGACTATTCTCCAGGGTAAAGGGAGTGTGATGGAGACTATTCTCCAGTGTAAAGGGAGTGTGATGGAGACTATTCTCCAGTGTAAAGGGACTGTGATGGAGACTATTCTCCAGTGTAAAGGGACTGTGATGGAGACTATTCTCCAGGGTAAAGGGAATGTGATGGAGACTATTCTCCAGGGTAAAGGGACTGTGATGGAGACTATTCTCCAGGGTAAAGGGAGTGTGATGGAGACTATTCTCCAGTGTAAAGGGAGTGTGATGGAGACTATTCTCCAGTGTAATTGGAGTGTGATGGAGACTATTCTCCAGTGTAAAGGGAGTGTGATGGAGACTATTCTCCAGGGTAAGGGGAGTGTGATGGAGACTATTCTCCAGTGTAAAGGGAGTGTGATGGAGACTATTCTCCAGGGTAAAGGGAATGTGATGGAGACTATTCTCCAGGGTAAAGGGAGTGTGATGGAGACTATTCTCCAGTGTAAAGGGAGTGTGATGGAGACTATTCTCCAGTGTAAAGGGAGTGTGATGGAGACTATTCTCCAGTGTAAAGGGAGTGTGATGGAGACTATTCTCCAGGGTAAAGGGACTGTGATGGAGACTATTCTCCAGTGTAAAGGGACTGTGATGGAGACTATTCTCCAGGGTAAAGGGACTGTGATGGAGACTATTCTCCAGGGTAAAGGGAATGTGATGGAGACTATTCTCCAGGGTAAATGGACTGTGATGGAGACTATTCTCCAGTGTAAAGGGACTGTGATGGAGACTATTCTCCAGGGTAAAGGGACTGTGATGGAGACTATTCTCCAGGGTAAAGGGACTGTGATGGAGACTATTCTCCAGTGTAAAGGGAGTGTGATGGAGACTATTCTCCAGTGTAAAGGGACTGTGATGGAGACTATTCTCCAGGGTAAAGGGACTGTGATGGAGACTATTCTCCAGGGTAAAGGGAGTGTGATGGAGACTATTCTCCAGGGTAAAGGGAGTGTGATGGAGACTATTCTCCAGGGTAAAGGGACTGTGATGGAGACTATTCTCCAGTGTAAAGGGACTGTGATGGAGACTATTCTCCAGGGTAAAGGGAGTGTGATGGAGACTATTCTCCAGGGTAAAGGGGCTGTGATGGAGACTATTCTCCAGTGTAAAGGGAGTGTGATGGAGACTATTCTCCAGGGTAAAGGGACTGTGATGGAGACTATTCTCCAGGGTAAAGGGACTGTGATGGAGACTATTCTCCAGTGTAAAGGGAGTGTGATGGAGACTATTCTCCAGTGTAAAGGGACTGTGATGGAGACTATTCTCCAGGGTAAAGGGAGTGTGATGGAGACTATTCTCCAGGGTAAAGGGACTGTGATGGAGACTATTCTCCAGTGTAAAGGGAATGTGATGGAGACTATTCTCCAGGGTAAAGGGACTGTGATGGAGACTATTCTCCAGTGTAAAGGGACTGTGATGGAGACTATTCTCCAGTGTAAAGGGACTGTGATGGAGACTATTCTCCAGGGTAAAGGGAATGTGATGGAGACTATTCTCCAGGGTAAAGGGACTGTGATGGAGACTATTCTCCAGGGTAAAGGGAGTGTGATGGAGACTATTCTCCAGTGTAAAGGGAGTGTGATGGAGACTATTCTCCAGTGTAATTGGAGTGTGATGGAGACTATTCTCCAGTGTAAAGGGAGTGTGATGGAGACTATTCTCCAGGGTAAGGGGAGTGTGATGGAGACTATTCTCCAGTGTAAAGGGAGTGTGATGGAGACTATTCTCCAGGGTAAAGGGAATGTGATGGAGACTATTCTCCAGGGTAAAGGGAGTGTGATGGAGACTATTCTCCAGTGTAAAGGGAGTGTGATGGAGACTATTCTCCAGTGTAAAGGGAGTGTGATGGAGACTATTCTCCAGTGTAAAGGGAGTGTATTGGAGACTATTCTCCAGGGTAAAGGGACTGTGATGGAGACTATTCTCCAGTGTAAAGGGACTGTGATGGAGACTATTCTCCAGGGTAAAGGGACTGTGATGGAGACTATTCTCCAGGGTAAAGGGAATGTGATGGAGACTATTCTCCAGGGTAAATGGACTGTGATGGAGACTATTCTCCAGTGTAAAGGGACTGTGATGGAGACTATTCTCCAGGGTAAAGGGACTGTGATGGAGACTATTCTCCAGGGTAAAGGGACTGTGATGGAGACTATTCTCCAGTGTAAAGGGAGTGTGATGGAGACTATTCTCCAGTGTAAAGGGACTGTGATGGAGACTATTCTCCAGGGTAAAGGGACTGTGATGGAGACTATTCTCCAGGGTAAAGGGAGTGTGATGGAGACTATTCTCCAGGGTAAAGGGAGTGTGATGGAGACTATTCTCCAGGGTAAAGGGACTGTGATGGAGACTATTCTCCAGTGTAAAGGGACTGTGATGGAGACTATTCTCCAGGGTAAAGGGAGTGTGATGGAGACTATTCTCCAGGGTAAAGGGGCTGTGATGGAGACTATTCTCCAGTGTAAAGGGAGTGTGATGGAGACTATTCTCCAGGGTAAAGGGACTGTGATGGAGACTATTCTCCAGGGTAAAGGGACTGTGATGGAGACTATTCTCCAGTGTAAAGGGAGTGTGATGGAGACTATTCTCCAGGGTAAAGGGACTGTGATGGAGACTATTCTCCAGTGTAAAGGGAATGTGATGGAGACTATTCTCCAGGGTAAAGGGACTGTGATGGAGACTATTCTCCAGTGTAAAGGGACTGTGATGGAGACTATTCTCCAGTGTAAAGGGACTGTGATGGAGACTATTCTCCAGGGTAAAGGGAATGTGATGGAGACTATTCTCCAGGGTAAAGGGACTGTGATGGAGACTATTCTCCAGGGTAAAGGGACTGTGATGGAGACTATTCTCCAGTGTAAAGGGAGTGTGATGGAGACTATTCTCCCGGGTAAAGGGAGTGTGATGGAGACTATTCTCCAGAGTAAAGGGAGTGTGATGGAGACTATTCTCCAGGGTAAAGGGACTGTGATGGAGACTATTCTCCAGTGTAAAGGGACTGTGATGGAGACTATTCTCCAGGGTAAAGGGACTGTGATGGAGACTATTCTCCAGGGTAAGGGGAGTGTGATGGAGACTATTCTCCAGGGTAAAGGGACTGTGATGGAGACTATTCTCCAGTGTAAAGGGACTGTGATGGAGACTATTCTCCAGTGTAAAGGGACTGTGATGGAGACTATTCTCCAGGGTAAAGGGAGTGTGATGGAGACTATTCTCCAGGGTAAAGGGACTGTGATGGAGACTATTCTCCAGGGTAAAGGGACTGTGATGGAGACTATTCTCCAGGGTAAAGGGACTGTGATGGAGACTATTCTCCAGTGTAAAGGGACTGTGATGGAGACTATTCTCCAGGGTAAAGGGACTGTGATGGAGACTATTCTCCAGGGTAAAGGGACTGTGATGGAGACTATTCTCCAGGGTAAAGGGACTGTGATGGAGACTATTCTCCAGGGTAAAGGGACTGTGATGGAGACTATTCTCCAGGGTAAAGGGACTGTGATGGAGACTATTCTCCAGTGTAAAGGGACTGTGATGGAGACTATTCTCCAGGGTAAAGGGAATGTGATGGAGACTATTCTCCAGGGTAAAGGGACTGTGATGGACACTATTCTCCAGGGTAAAGGGAGTGTGATGGAGACTATTCTCCAGGGTAAAGGGACTGTGATGGAGACTATTCTCCAGGGTAAAGGGACTGTGATGGAGACTATTCTCCAGTGTAATTGGAGTGTGATGGAGACTATTCTCCAGTATAAAGGGACTGTGATGGAGACTATTCTCCAGGGTAAAGGGAGTGTGATGGAGACTATTCTCCAGGGTAAAGGGGCTGTGATGGAGACTATTCTCCAGGGTAAAGGGAGTGTGATGGAGACTATTCTCCAGGGTAAAGGGACTGTGATGGAGACTATTCTCCAGTGTAAAGGGACTGTGATGGAGACTATTCTCCAGTGTAAAGGGACTGTGATGGAGACTATTCTCCAGGGTAAAGGGACTGTGATGGAGACTATTCTCCAGGGTAAAGGGAATGTGATGGAGACTATTTTCCAGGGTAAAGGGACTGTGATGGAGACTATTCTCCAGGGTAAAGGGAGTGTGATGGAGACTATTCTCCAGGGTAAAGGGAGTGTGATGGAGACTATTCTCCAGTGTAAATGGAGTGTGATGGAGACTATTCTCCAGTGTAAAGGGAGTGTGATGGAGACTATTCTCCAGTGTAAAGGGACTGTGATGGAGACTATTCTCCAGGGTAAAGGGAGTGTGATGGAGACTATTCTCCAGTGTAAAGGGACTGTGATGGAGACTATTCTCCAGGGTAAAGGGAGTGTGATGGAGACTATTCTCCAGGGTAAAGGGACTGTGATGGAGACTATTCTCCAGGGTAAGGGGAGTGTGATGGAGAATATTCTCCAGGGTAAGGGGAGTGTGATGGAGACTATTCTCCAGGGTAAGGGGAGTGTGATGGAGACTATTCTCCAGGGTAAGGGGAGTGTGATGGAGACTATTCTCCAGGGTAAAGGGACTGTGATGGAGACTATTCTCCCGGGTAAAGGGAGTGTGATGGAGACTATTCTCCAGTGTAAAGGGAGTGTGATGGAGACTATTCTCCAGTGTAAAGGGAGTGTGATGGAGACTATTCTCCAGGGTAAAGGGACTGTGATGGAGACTATTCTCCAGTGTAAAGGGAGTGTATTGGAGACTATTCTCCAGGGTAAAGGGACTGTGATGGAGACTATTCTCCAGTGTAAAGGGACTGTGATGGAGACTATTCTCCAGGGTAAAGGGACTGTGATGGAGACTATTCTCCAGGGTAAAGGGAGTGTGATGGAGACTATTCTCCAGGGTAAAGGGAGTGTGATGGAGACTATTCTCCAGGGTAAAGGGACTGTGATGGAGACTATTCTCCAGTGTAAAGGGAGTGTGATGGAGACTATTCTCCAGTGTAAAGGGAGTGTGATGGAGACTATTCTCCAGTGTAATTGGAGTGTGATGGAGACTATTCTCCAGTGTAAAGGGAGTGTGATGGAGACTATTCTCCAGGGTAAGGGGAGTGTGATGGAGACTATTCTCCAGTGTAAAGGGAGTGTGATGGAGACTATTCTCCAGGGTAAAGGGAATGTGATGGAGACTATTCTCCAGGGTAAAGGGAGTGTGATGGAGACTATTCTCCAGTGTAAAGGGAGTGTGATGGAGACTATTCTCCAGTGTAAAGGGAGTGTGATGGAGACTATTCTCCAGTGTAAAGGGAGTGTGATGGAGACTATTCTCCAGGGTAAAGGGACTGTGATGGAGACTATTCTCCAGTGTAAAGGGACTGTGATGGAGACTATTCTCCAGGGTAAAGGGACTGTGATGGAGACTATTCTCCAGGGTAAAGGGAATGTGATGGAGACTATTCTCCAGGGTAAATGGACTGTGATGGAGACTATTCTCCAGTGTAAAGGGACTGTGATGGAGACTATTCTCCAGGGTAAAGGGACTGTGATGGAGACTATTCTCCAGGGTAAAGGGACTGTGATGGAGACTATTCTCCAGTGTAAAGGGAGTGTGATGGAGACTATTCTCCAGTGTAAAGGGACTGTGATGGAGACTATTCTCCAGGGTAAAGGGACTGTGATGGAGACTATTCTCCAGGGTAAAGGGAGTGTGATGGAGACTATTCTCCAGGGTAAAGGGAGTGTGATGGAGACTATTCTCCAGGGTAAAGGGACTGTGATGGAGACTATTCTCCAGTGTAAAGGGACTGTGATGGAGACTATTCTCCAGGGTAAAGGGAGTGTGATGGAGACTATTCTCCAGGGTAAAGGGGCTGTGATGGAGACTATTCTCCAGTGTAAAGGGAGTGTGATGGAGACTATTCTCCAGGGTAAAGGGACTGTGATGGAGACTATTCTCCAGGGTAAAGGGACTGTGATGGAGACTATTCTCCAGTGTAAAGGGAGTGTGATGGAGACTATTCTCCAGTGTAAAGGGACTGTGATGGAGACTATTCTCCAGGGTAAAGGGAGTGTGATGGAGACTATTCTCCAGGGTAAAGGGACTGTGATGGAGACTATTCTCCAGTGTAAAGGGAATGTGATGGAGACTATTCTCCAGGGTAAAGGGACTGTGATGGAGACTATTCTCCAGTGTAAAGGGACTGTGATGGAGACTATTCTCCAGTGTAAAGGGACTGTGATGGAGACTATTCTCCAGGGTAAAGGGAATGTGATGGAGACTATTCTCCAGGGTAAAGGGACTGTGATGGAGACTATTCTCCAGGGTAAAGGGAGTGTGATGGAGACTATTCTCCAGTGTAAAGGGAGTGTGATGGAGACTATTCTCCAGTGTAATTGGAGTGTGATGGAGACTATTCTCCAGTGTAAAGGGAGTGTGATGGAGACTATTCTCCAGGGTAAGGGGAGTGTGATGGAGACTATTCTCCAGTGTAAAGGGAGTGTGATGGAGACTATTCTCCAGGGTAAAGGGAATGTGATGGAGACTATTCTCCAGGGTAAAGGGAGTGTGATGGAGACTATTCTCCAGTGTAAAGGGAGTGTGATGGAGACTATTCTCCAGTGTAAAGGGAGTGTGATGGAGACTATTCTCCAGTGTAAAGGGAGTGTATTGGAGACTATTCTCCAGGGTAAAGGGACTGTGATGGAGACTATTCTCCAGTGTAAAGGGACTGTGATGGAGACTATTCTCCAGGGTAAAGGGACTGTGATGGAGACTATTCTCCAGGGTAAAGGGAATGTGATGGAGACTATTCTCCAGGGTAAATGGACTGTGATGGAGACTATTCTCCAGTGTAAAGGGACTGTGATGGAGACTATTCTCCAGGGTAAAGGGACTGTGATGGAGACTATTCTCCAGGGTAAAGGGACTGTGATGGAGACTATTCTCCAGTGTAAAGGGAGTGTGATGGAGACTATTCTCCAGTGTAAAGGGACTGTGATGGAGACTATTCTCCAGGGTAAAGGGACTGTGATGGAGACTATTCTCCAGGGTAAAGGGAGTGTGATGGAGACTATTCTCCAGGGTAAAGGGAGTGTGATGGAGACTATTCTCCAGGGTAAAGGGACTGTGATGGAGACTATTCTCCAGTGTAAAGGGACTGTGATGGAGACTATTCTCCAGGGTAAAGGGAGTGTGATGGAGACTATTCTCCAGGGTAAAGGGGCTGTGATGGAGACTATTCTCCAGTGTAAAGGGAGTGTGATGGAGACTATTCTCCAGGGTAAAGGGACTGTGATGGAGACTATTCTCCAGGGTAAAGGGACTGTGATGGAGACTATTCTCCAGTGTAAAGGGAGTGTGATGGAGACTATTCTCCAGGGTAAAGGGACTGTGATGGAGACTATTCTCCAGTGTAAAGGGAATGTGATGGAGACTATTCTCCAGGGTAAAGGGACTGTGATGGAGACTATTCTCCAGTGTAAAGGGACTGTGATGGAGACTATTCTCCAGTGTAAAGGGACTGTGATGGAGACTATTCTCCAGGGTAAAGGGAATGTGATGGAGACTATTCTCCAGGGTAAAGGGACTGTGATGGAGACTATTCTCCAGGGTAAAGGGACTGTGATGGAGACTATTCTCCAGTGTAAAGGGAGTGTGATGGAGACTATTCTCCCGGGTAAAGGGAGTGTGATGGAGACTATTCTCCAGAGTAAAGGGAGTGTGATGGAGACTATTCTCCAGGGTAAAGGGACTGTGATGGAGACTATTCTCCAGTGTAAAGGGACTGTGATGGAGACTATTCTCCAGGGTAAAGGGACTGTGATGGAGACTATTCTCCAGGGTAAGGGGAGTGTGATGGAGACTATTCTCCAGGGTAAAGGGACTGTGATGGAGACTATTCTCCAGTGTAAAGGGACTGTGATGGAGACTATTCTCCAGTGTAAAGGGACTGTGATGGAGACTATTCTCCAGGGTAAAGGGAGTGTGATGGAGACTATTCTCCAGGGTAAAGGGACTGTGATGGAGACTATTCTCCAGGGTAAAGGGACTGTGATGGAGACTATTCTCCAGGGTAAAGGGACTGTGATGGAGACTATTCTCCAGTGTAAAGGGACTGTGATGGAGACTATTCTCCAGGGTAAAGGGACTGTGATGGAGACTATTCTCCAGGGTAAAGGGACTGTGATGGAGACTATTCTCCAGGGTAAAGGGACTGTGATGGAGACTATTCTCCAGGGTAAAGGGACTGTGATGGAGACTATTCTCCAGGGTAAAGGGACTGTGATGGAGACTATTCTCCAGTGTAAAGGGACTGTGATGGAGACTATTCTCCAGGGTAAAGGGAATGTGATGGAGACTATTCTCCAGGGTAAAGGGACTGTGATGGACACTATTCTCCAGGGTAAAGGGAGTGTGATGGAGACTATTCTCCAGGGTAAAGGGACTGTGATGGAGACTATTCTCCAGGGTAAAGGGACTGTGATGGAGACTATTCTCCAGTGTAATTGGAGTGTGATGGAGACTATTCTCCAGTATAAAGGGACTGTGATGGAGACTATTCTCCAGGGTAAAGGGAGTGTGATGGAGACTATTCTCCAGGGTAAAGGGGCTGTGATGGAGACTATTCTCCAGGGTAAAGGGAGTGTGATGGAGACTATTCTCCAGGGTAAAGGGACTGTGATGGAGACTATTCTCCAGTGTAAAGGGACTGTGATGGAGACTATTCTCCAGTGTAAAGGGACTGTGATGGAGACTATTCTCCAGGGTAAAGGGACTGTGATGGAGACTATTCTCCAGGGTAAAGGGAATGTGATGGAGACTATTTTCCAGGGTAAAGGGACTGTGATGGAGACTATTCTCCAGGGTAAAGGGAGTGTGATGGAGACTATTCTCCAGGGTAAAGGGAGTGTGATGGAGACTATTCTCCAGTGTAAAGGGAGTGTGATGGAGACTATTCTCCAGTGTAAAGGGACTGTGATGGAGACTATTCTCCAGTGTAAAGGGACTGTGATGGAGACTATTCTCCAGGGTAAAGGGAATGTGATGGAGACTATTCTCCAGGGTAAAGGGACTGTGATGGAGACTATTCTCCAGGGTAAAGGGAGTGTGATGGAGACTATTCTCCAGTGTAAAGGGAGTGTGATGGAGACTATTCTCCAGTGTAATTGGAGTGTGATGGAGACTATTCTCCAGTGTAAAGGGAGTGTGATGGAGACTATTCTCCAGGGTAAGGGGAGTGTGATGGAGACTATTCTCCAGTGTAAAGGGAGTGTGATGGAGACTATTCTCCAGGGTAAAGGGAATGTGATGGAGACTATTCTCCAGGGTAAAGGGAGTGTGATGGAGACTATTCTCCAGTGTAAAGGGAGTGTGATGGAGACTATTCTCCAGTGTAAAGGGAGTGTGATGGAGACTATTCTCCAGTGTAAAGGGAGTGTGATGGAGACTATTCTCCAGGGTAAAGGGACTGTGATGGAGACTATTCTCCAGTGTAAAGGGACTGTGATGGAGACTATTCTCCAGGGTAAAGGGACTGTGATGGAGACTATTCTCCAGGGTAAAGGGAATGTGATGGAGACTATTCTCCAGGGTAAATGGACTGTGATGGAGACTATTCTCCAGTGTAAAGGGACTGTGATGGAGACTATTCTCCAGGGTAAAGGGACTGTGATGGAGACTATTCTCCAGGGTAAAGGGACTGTGATGGAGACTATTCTCCAGTGTAAAGGGAGTGTGATGGAGACTATTCTCCAGTGTAAAGGGACTGTGATGGAGACTATTCTCCAGGGTAAAGGGACTGTGATGGAGACTATTCTCCAGGGTAAAGGGAGTGTGATGGAGACTATTCTCCAGGGTAAAGGGAGTGTGATGGAGACTATTCTCCAGGGTAAAGGGACTGTGATGGAGACTATTCTCCAGTGTAAAGGGACTGTGATGGAGACTATTCTCCAGGGTAAAGGGAGTGTGATGGAGACTATTCTCCAGGGTAAAGGGGCTGTGATGGAGACTATTCTCCAGTGTAAAGGGAGTGTGATGGAGACTATTCTCCAGGGTAAAGGGACTGTGATGGAGACTATTCTCCAGGGTAAAGGGACTGTGATGGAGACTATTCTCCAGTGTAAAGGGAGTGTGATGGAGACTATTCTCCAGTGTAAAGGGACTGTGATGGAGACTATTCTCCAGGGTAAAGGGAGTGTGATGGAGACTATTCTCCAGGGTAAAGGGACTGTGATGGAGACTATTCTCCAGTGTAAAGGGAATGTGATGGAGACTATTCTCCAGGGTAAAGGGACTGTGATGGAGACTATTCTCCAGTGTAAAGGGACTGTGATGGAGACTATTCTCCAGTGTAAAGGGACTGTGATGGAGACTATTCTCCAGGGTAAAGGGAATGTGATGGAGACTATTCTCCAGGGTAAAGGGACTGTGATGGAGACTATTCTCCAGGGTAAAGGGAGTGTGATGGAGACTATTCTCCAGTGTAAAGGGAGTGTGATGGAGACTATTCTCCAGTGTAATTGGAGTGTGATGGAGACTATTCTCCAGTGTAAAGGGAGTGTGATGGAGACTATTCTCCAGGGTAAGGGGAGTGTGATGGAGACTATTCTCCAGTGTAAAGGGAGTGTGATGGAGACTATTCTCCAGGGTAAAGGGAATGTGATGGAGACTATTCTCCAGGGTAAAGGGAGTGTGATGGAGACTATTCTCCAGTGTAAAGGGAGTGTGATGGAGACTATTCTCCAGTGTAAAGGGAGTGTGATGGAGACTATTCTCCAGTGTAAAGGGAGTGTATTGGAGACTATTCTCCAGGGTAAAGGGACTGTGATGGAGACTATTCTCCAGTGTAAAGGGACTGTGATGGAGACTATTCTCCAGGGTAAAGGGACTGTGATGGAGACTATTCTCCAGGGTAAAGGGAATGTGATGGAGACTATTCTCCAGGGTAAATGGACTGTGATGGAGACTATTCTCCAGTGTAAAGGGACTGTGATGGAGACTATTCTCCAGGGTAAAGGGACTGTGATGGAGACTATTCTCCAGGGTAAAGGGACTGTGATGGAGACTATTCTCCAGTGTAAAGGGAGTGTGATGGAGACTATTCTCCAGTGTAAAGGGACTGTGATGGAGACTATTCTCCAGGGTAAAGGGACTGTGATGGAGACTATTCTCCAGGGTAAAGGGAGTGTGATGGAGACTATTCTCCAGGGTAAAGGGAGTGTGATGGAGACTATTCTCCAGGGTAAAGGGACTGTGATGGAGACTATTCTCCAGTGTAAAGGGACTGTGATGGAGACTATTCTCCAGGGTAAAGGGAGTGTGATGGAGACTATTCTCCAGGGTAAAGGGGCTGTGATGGAGACTATTCTCCAGTGTAAAGGGAGTGTGATGGAGACTATTCTCCAGGGTAAAGGGACTGTGATGGAGACTATTCTCCAGGGTAAAGGGACTGTGATGGAGACTATTCTCCAGTGTAAAGGGAGTGTGATGGAGACTATTCTCCAGGGTAAAGGGACTGTGATGGAGACTATTCTCCAGTGTAAAGGGAATGTGATGGAGACTATTCTCCAGGGTAAAGGGACTGTGATGGAGACTATTCTCCAGTGTAAAGGGACTGTGATGGAGACTATTCTCCAGTGTAAAGGGACTGTGATGGAGACTATTCTCCAGGGTAAAGGGAATGTGATGGAGACTATTCTCCAGGGTAAAGGGACTGTGATGGAGACTATTCTCCAGGGTAAAGGGACTGTGATGGAGACTATTCTCCAGTGTAAAGGGAGTGTGATGGAGACTATTCTCCCGGGTAAAGGGAGTGTGATGGAGACTATTCTCCAGAGTAAAGGGAGTGTGATGGAGACTATTCTCCAGGGTAAAGGGACTGTGATGGAGACTATTCTCCAGTGTAAAGGGACTGTGATGGAGACTATTCTCCAGGGTAAAGGGACTGTGATGGAGACTATTCTCCAGGGTAAGGGGAGTGTGATGGAGACTATTCTCCAGGGTAAAGGGACTGTGATGGAGACTATTCTCCAGTGTAAAGGGACTGTGATGGAGACTATTCTCCAGTGTAAAGGGACTGTGATGGAGACTATTCTCCAGGGTAAAGGGAGTGTGATGGAGACTATTCTCCAGGGTAAAGGGACTGTGATGGAGACTATTCTCCAGGGTAAAGGGACTGTGATGGAGACTATTCTCCAGGGTAAAGGGACTGTGATGGAGACTATTCTCCAGTGTAAAGGGACTGTGATGGAGACTATTCTCCAGGGTAAAGGGACTGTGATGGAGACTATTCTCCAGGGTAAAGGGACTGTGATGGAGACTATTCTCCAGGGTAAAGGGACTGTGATGGAGACTATTCTCCAGGGTAAAGGGACTGTGATGGAGACTATTCTCCAGGGTAAAGGGACTGTGATGGAGACTATTCTCCAGTGTAAAGGGACTGTGATGGAGACTATTCTCCAGGGTAAAGGGAATGTGATGGAGACTATTCTCCAGGGTAAAGGGACTGTGATGGACACTATTCTCCAGGGTAAAGGGAGTGTGATGGAGACTATTCTCCAGGGTAAAGGGACTGTGATGGAGACTATTCTCCAGGGTAAAGGGACTGTGATGGAGACTATTCTCCAGTGTAATTGGAGTGTGATGGAGACTATTCTCCAGTATAAAGGGACTGTGATGGAGACTATTCTCCAGGGTAAAGGGAGTGTGATGGAGACTATTCTCCAGGGTAAAGGGGCTGTGATGGAGACTATTCTCCAGGGTAAAGGGAGTGTGATGGAGACTATTCTCCAGGGTAAAGGGACTGTGATGGAGACTATTCTCCAGTGTAAAGGGACTGTGATGGAGACTATTCTCCAGTGTAAAGGGACTGTGATGGAGACTATTCTCCAGGGTAAAGGGACTGTGATGGAGACTATTCTCCAGGGTAAAGGGAATGTGATGGAGACTATTTTCCAGGGTAAAGGGACTGTGATGGAGACTATTCTCCAGGGTAAAGGGAGTGTGATGGAGACTATTCTCCAGGGTAAAGGGAGTGTGATGGAGACTATTCTCCAGTGTAAATGGAGTGTGATGGAGACTATTCTCCAGTGTAAAGGGAGTGTGATGGAGACTATTCTCCAGTGTAAAGGGACTGTGATGGAGACTATTCTCCAGGGTAAAGGGAGTGTGATGGAGACTATTCTCCAGTGTAAAGGGACTGTGATGGAGACTATTCTCCAGGGTAAAGGGAGTGTGATGGAGACTATTCTCCAGGGTAAAGGGACTGTGATGGAGACTATTCTCCAGGGTAAGGGGAGTGTGATGGAGAATATTCTCCAGGGTAAGGGGAGTGTGATGGAGACTATTCTCCAGGGTAAGGGGAGTGTGATGGAGACTATTCTCCAGGGTAAGGGGAGTGTGATGGAGACTATTCTCCAGGGTAAAGGGACTGTGATGGAGACTATTCTCCCGGGTAAAGGGAGTGTGATGGAGACTATTCTCCAGTGTAAAGGGAGTGTGATGGAGACTATTCTCCAGTGTAAAGGGAGTGTGATGGAGACTATTCTCCAGGGTAAAGGGACTGTGATGGAGACTATTCTCCAGTGTAATTGGAGTGTGATGGAGACTATTCTCCAGGGTAAAGGGAGTGTGATGGAGACTATTCTCCAGGGTAAAGGGAGTGTGATGGAGACTATTCTCCAGGGTAAAGGGACTGTGATGGAGACTATTCTCCAGGGTAAAGGGACTGTGATGGAGACTATTCTCCAGTGTAAAGGGACTGTGATGGAGACTATTCTCCAGGGTAAAGGGGCTGTGATGGAGACTATTCTCCAGGGTAAAGGGACTGTGATGGAGACTATTCTCCAGGGTAAAGGGACTGTGATGGAGACTATTCTCCAGTGTAAAGGGACTGTGATGGAGACTATTCTCCAGGGTAAAGGGACTGTGATGGAGACTATTCTCCAGGGTAAAGGGACTGTGATGGAGACTATTCTCCAGTGTAAATGGAGTGTGATGGAGACTATTCTCCAGGGTAAAGGGAGTGTGATGGAGACTATTCTCCAGGGTAAAGGGACTGTGATGGAGACTATTCTCCAGGGTAAAGGGAGTGTGATGGAGACTATTCTCCAGGGTAAAGGGAGTGTGATGGAGACTATTCTCCAGGGTAAAGGGACTGTGATGGAGACTATTCTCCAGTGTAAAGGGACTGTGATGGAGACTATTCTCCAGGGTAAAGGGACTGTGATGGAGACTATTCTCCAGGGTAAGGGGAGTGTGATGGAGACTATTCTCCAGGGTAAGGGGACTGTGATGGAGACTATTCTCCAGTGTAAGGGGAGTGTGATGGAGACTATTCTCCAGTGTAAAGGGACTGTGATGGAGACTATTCTCCAGTGTAAAGGGAGTGTGATGGAGACTATTCTCCAGGGTAAAGGGAGTGTGATGGAGACTATTCTCCAGTGTAAAGGGACTGTGATGGAGACTATTCTCCAGTGTAAAGGGACTGTGATGGAGACTATTCTCCAGTGTAAAGGGAGTGTGATGGAGACTATTCTCCAGTGTAAAGGGAGTGTGATGGAGACTATTCTCCAGGGTAAAGGGAGTGTGATGGAGACTATTCTCCAGGGTAAAGGGACTGTGATGGAGACTATTCTCCAGGGTAAAGGGACTGTGATGGAGACTATTCTCCAGGGTAAAGGGAGTGTGATGGAGACTATTCTCCAGGGTAAAGGGAGTGTGATGGAGACTATTCTCCAGGGTAAAGGGACTGTGATGGAGACTATTCTCCAGGGTAAAGGGAATGTGATGGAGACTATTCTCCAGGGTAAAGGGACTGTGATGGAGACTATTCTCCAGGGTAAAGGGACTGTGATGGAGACTATTCTCCAGGGTAAAGGGACTGTGATGGAGACTATTCTCCAGTGTAAAGGGAGTGTGATGGAGACTATTCTCCAGGGTAAGGGGAGTGTGATGGAGACTATTCTCCAGGGTAAAGGGACAGTGATGGAGACTATTCTCCAGGGTAAAGGGACTGTGATGGAGACTATTCTCCAGTGTAAAGGGAGTGTGATGGAGACTCTTCTCCAGGGTAAAGGGACTGTGATGGAGACTATTCTCCAGGGTAAGGGGAGTGTGATGGAGACTATTCTCCAGGGTAAAGGGAGTGTGATGGAGACTATTCTCCAGGGTAAGGGGAGTGTGATGGAGACTATTCTCCAGGGTAAAGGGACAGTGATGGAGACTATTCTCCAGGGTAAAGGGACTGTGATGGAGACTATTCTCCAGTGTAAAGGGAGTGTGATGGAGACTATTCTCCAGGGTAAAGGGACTGTGATGGAGACTATTCTCCAGGGTAAGGGGAGTGTGATGGAGACTATTCTCCAGGGTAAAGGGAGTGTGATGGAGACTATTCTCCAGGGTAAAGGGAGTGTGATGGAGACTATTCTCCAGTGTAAAGGGACTGTGATGGAGACTATTCTCCAGGGTAAAGGGACTGTGATGGAGACTTTTCTCCAGGGTAAAGGGACTGTGATGGAGACTATTCTCCAGTGTAAAGGGAGTGTGATGGAGACTATTCTCCAGGGTAAAGGGAGTGTGATGGAGACTATTCTCCAGGGTAAAGGGACTGTGATGGAGACTATTCTCTAGGGTAAAGGGAATGTGATGGAGACTATTCTCCAGGGTAAAGGGAGTGTGATGGAGACTATTCTCCAGGGTAAAGGGACTGTGATGGAGACTATTCTCCAGGGTAAAGGGAGTGTGATGGAGACTATTCTCCAGGGTAAAGGGACTGTGATGGAGACTATTCTCCAGGGTAAAGGGAATGTGATGGAGACTATTCTCCAGGGTAAAGGGAATGTGATGGAGACTATTCTCCAGGGTAAAGGGAATGTGATGGAGACTATTCTCCAGGGTAAAGGGAGTGTGATGGAGACTATTCTCCAGGGTAAAGGGACTGTGATGGAGACTATTCTCCAGGGTAAGGGGGACTGTGATGGAGACTATTCTCCAGGGTAAAGGGAATGTGATGGAGACTATTCTCCAGGGTAAAGGGACTGTGATGGAGACTATTCTCCAGGGTAAATGGAGTGTGATGGAGACTATTCTCCAGTGTAAATGGAGTGTGATGGAGACTATTCTCCAGGGTAAAGGGACTGTGATGGAGACTATTCTCCAGGGTAAAGGGAGTGTGATGGAGACTATTCTCCAGGGTAAAGGGAGTGTGATGGAGACTATTCTCCAGGGTAAAGGGAGTGTGATGGAGACTATTCTCCAGGGTAAAGGGAATGTGATGGAGACCATTCTCCAGGGTAAAGGGAATGTGATGTAGACTATTCTCCAGGGTAAAGGGAATGTGATGGAGACTATTCTCCAGGGTAAAGGGAGTGTGATGGAGACTATTCTCCAGGGTAAAGGGAGTGTGATGGAGACTATTCTCCAGGGTAAAGGGAGTGTGATGGAGACTATTCTCCAGGGTAAAGGGAGTGTGATGGAGACTATTCTCCAGTGTAAAGGGAGTGTGATGGAGACTATTCTCCAGGGTAAAGGGAGTGTGATGGAGACTCTTCTCCAGGGTAAAGGGAGTGTGATGGAGACTATTCTCCAGTGTAAAGGGAGTGTGATGGAGACTATTCTCCAGTGTAAAGGGACTGTGATGGAGACTATTCTCCAGGGTAAAGGGAATGTGATGGAGACGATTCTCCAGGGTAAATGGAGTGTGATGGAGACTATTCTCCAGTGTAATTGGAGTGTGATGGAGACTATTCTCCAGTGTAAAGGGAGTGTGATGGAGACTATTCTCCAGGGTAAAGGGAGTGTGATGGAGACTATTCTCCAGGGTAAAGGGACTGTGATGGAGACTATTCTCCAGTGTAAAGGGAATGTGATGGAGACTATTCTCCAGGGTAAAGGGACTGTGATGGAGACTATTCTCCAGGGTAAAGGGACTGTGATGGAGACTATTCTCCAGGGTAAAGGGACTGTGATGGAGACTATTCTCCAGGGTAAAGGGAGTGTGATGGAGACTATTCTCCAGTGTAAAGGGAATGTGATGGAGACTATTCTCCAGGGTAAAGGGACTGTGATGGAGACTATTCTCCAGTGTAAGGGGAGTGTGATGGAGACTATTCTCCAGGGTAAAGGGACTGTGATGGAGACTATTCTCCAGGGTAAGGGGAGTGTGATGGAGACTATTCTCCAGGGTAAAGGGACTGTGATGGAGACTATTCTCCAGGGTAAAGGGAGTGTGATGGAGACTATTCTCCAGTGTAAAGGGACTGTGATGGAGACTATTCTCCAGGGTAAAGGGAATGTGATGGAGACTATTCTCCAGGGTAAATGGAGTGTGATGGAGACTATTCTCCAGGGTAAATGGAGTGTGATGGAGACTATTCTCCAGTGTAATTGGAGTGTGATGGAGACTATTCTCCAGTGTAAAGGGAGTGTGATGGAGACTATTCTCCAGGGTAAAGGGACTGTGATGGAGACTATTCTCCAGGGTAAAGGGACTGTGATGGAGACTATTCTCTAGTGTAAAGGGAATGTGATGGAGACTATTCTCCAGTGTAAAGGGAGTGTGATGGAGACTATTCTCCAGGGTAAAGGGACTGTGATGGAGACTATTCTCCAGGGTAAGGGGACTGTGATGGAGACTATTCTCCAGGGTAAAGGGAGTGTGATGGAGACTATTCTCCAGGGTAAAGGGAGTGTGATGGAGACTATTCTCCAGGGTAAAGGGAGTGTGATGGAGACTATTCTCCAGGGTAAAGGGAGTGTGATGGAGACTATTCTCCAGGGTAAAGGGACTGTGATGGAGACTATTCTCCAGGGTAAAGGGAGTGTGATGGAGACTATTCTCCAGGGTAAAGGGAGTGTGATGGAGACTATTCTCCAGGGTAAGGGGACTGTGATGGAGACTATTCTCCAGTGTAAAGGGACTGTGATGGAGACTATTCTCCAGGGTAAAGGGACTGTGATGGAGACTATTCTCCAGTGTAAAGGGACTGTGATGGAGACTATTCTCCAGTGTAAAGGGAGTGTGATGGAGACTATTCTCCAGGGTAAAGGGACTGTGATGGAGACTATTCTCCAGGGTAAGGGGAGTGTGATGGAGACTATTCTCCAGTGTAAAGGGACTGTGATGCAGACTATTCTCCAGGGTAAAGGGAGTGTGATGGAGACTATTCTCCAGTGTAAAGGGACTGTGATGGAGACTATTCTCCAGGGTAAAGGGACTGTGATGGAGACTATTCTCCATGGTAAAGGGAGTGTGATAGAGACTATTCTCCAGTGTAAAGGGAGTGTGATGGAGACTATTCTCCAGGGTAAAGGGAGTGTGATGGAGACTATTCTCCAGGGTAAAGGGAGTGTGATGGATACTATTCTCCAGTGTAAAGGGAGTGTGATGGAGACTATTCTCCAGTGTAAAGGGAGTGTGATGGAGACTATTCTCCAGGGTAAAGGGAGTGTGATGGAGACTATTCTCCAGTGTAAAGGGAGTGTGATGGAGACTATTCTCCAGTGTAAAGGGACTGTGATGGAGACTATTCTCCAGTGTAAAGGGAGTGTGATGGAGACTATTCTCCAGTGTAAGGGGACTGGGATGGAGACTATTCTCCAGTGTAAAGGGACTGTGATGGAGACTATTCTCCAGGGTAAAGGGAGTGTGATAGAGACTATTCTCCAGGTTAAAGGGAGTGTGATGGAGACTATTCTCCAGTGTAAAGGGACTGTGATGGAGACTATTCTCCAGGGTAAAGGGAGTGTGATGGAGACTATTCTCCAGGGTAAAGGGAGTGTGATGGAGACTATTCTCCAGTGTAAAGGGAGTGTGATGGAGACTATTCTCCAGGGTAAAGGGACTGTGATGGAGACTATTCTCCAGTGTAAAGGGAGTGTGATGGAGACTATTCTCCAGGGTAAAGGGAGTGTGATGGAGACTATTCTCCAGGGTAAAGGGAGTGTGATGGAGACTATTCTCCAGTGTAAAGGGAGTGTGATGGAGACTATTCTCCAGTGTAAAGGGACTGTGATGGAAACTATTCTCCAGGGTAAAGGGAGTGTGATGGAGACTATTCTCCAGGGTAAAGGGAGTGTGATGGAGACTATTCTCCAGTGTAAAGGGACTGTGATGGAGACTATTCTCCAGGGTAAAGGGACTGTGATGGAGACTATTCTCCAGGGTAAAGGGAGTGTGATGGAGACTATTCTCCAGGGTAAAGGGAGTGTGATGGAGACTATTCTCCAGGGTAAAGGGACTGTGATGGAGACTATTCTCCAGTGTAAAGGGAGTGTGATGGAGACTATTCTCCAGTGTAAAGGGAGTGTGATGGAGACTATTCTCCAGTGTAAAGGGAGTGTGATGGAGACTATTCTCCAGGGTAAAGGGAGTGTGATGGAGACTATTCTCCAGGGTAAAGGGAGTGTGATGGAGACTATTCTCCAGGGTAAAGGGAGTGTGATGGAGACTATTCTCCAGGGTAAAGGGAGTGTGATGGAGACTATTCTCCAGGGTAAAGGGAGTGTGATGGAGACTATTCTCCAGGGTAAAGGGAGTGTGATGGAAACTATTCTCCAGTGTAAAGGGAGTGTGATGGAGACTATTCTCCAGGGTAAAGGGAGTGTGATGGAGACTATTCTCCAGTGTAAAGGGACTGTGATGGAGACTATTCTCCAGGGTAAAGGGAGTGTGATGGAGACTATTCTCCAGGGTAAAGGGAGTGTGATGGAGACTATTCTCCAGGGTAAAGGGACTGTGATGGAGACTATTCTCCAGGGTAAAGGGACTGTGATGGAGACTATTCTCCAGGGTAAAGGGAGTGTGATGGAGACTATTCTCCAGGGTAAAGGGACTGTGATGGAGACTATTCTCCAGTGTAAAGGGACTGTGATGGAGACTATTCTCCAGGGTAAAGGGAGTGTGATGGAGACTATTCTCCAGGGTAAAGGGACTGTGATGGAGACTATTCTCCAGGGTAAAGGGACTGTGATGGAGACTATTCTCCAGGGTAAAGGGAGTGTGATGGAGACTATTCTCCAGGGTAAAGGGACTGTGATGGAGACTATTCTCCAGTGTAAAGGGACTGTGATGGAGACTATTCTCCAGGGTAAGGGGAGTGTGATGGAGACTATTCTCCAGTGTAAAGGGAGTGTGAGGGAGACTATTCTCCAGGGTAAAGGGACTGTGATGGAGACTATTCTCCAGTGTAAGGGGAGTGTGAGGGAGACTATTCTCCAGGGTAAAGGGACTGTGATGGAGACTATTCTCCAGTGTAAGGGGAGTGTGATGGAGACTATTCTCCAGTGTAAAGGGAGTGTGATGGAGACTATTCTCCAGGGTAAAGGGAGTGTGATGGAGACTATTCTCCAGTGTAAAGGGAGTGTGATGGAGACTATTCTCCAGGGTAAGGGGAGTGTGATGGAGCCTATTCTCCAGGGTAAGGGGAGTGTGATGGAGACTATTCTCCAGTGTAAAGGGACTGTGATGGAGACTATTCTCCAGTGTAAAGGGACTGTGATGGAGACTATTCTCCAGTGTAAAGGGAGTGTGATGGAGACTATTCTCCAGGGTAAAGGGACTGTGATGGAGACTATTCTCCAGGGTAAAGGGAGTGTGATGGAGACTATTCTCCAGGGAAAATGGACTGTGATGGAGACTATTCTCCAGGGTAAAGGGACTGTGATGGAGACTATTCTCCAGGGTAAAGGGACTGTGATGGAGACTATTCTCCAGGGTAAAGGGAGTGTGATGGAGACTATTCTCCAGGGTAAAGGGACTGTGATGGAGACTATTCTCCAGTGTAAATGGAGTGTGATGGAGACTATTCTCCAGGGTAAGGGGGACTGTGATGGAGACTATTCTCCAGTGTAAAGGGACTGTGATGGAGACTATTCTCCAGTGTAAAGGGAGTGTGATGGAGACTATTCTCCAGGGTAAAGGGAGTGTGATGGAGACTATTCTCCAGGGTAAGGGGAGTGTGATGGAGACTATTCTCCAGTGTAAAGGGAGTGTGATGGAGACTATTCTCCAGTGTAAAGGGACTGTGATGGAGACTATTCTCCAGGGTAAAGGGACTGTGATGGAGACTATTCTCCAGGGTAAAGGGAGTGTGATGGAGACTATTCTCCAGTGTAAAGGGACTGTGATGGAGACTATTCTCCAGGGTAAAGGGACTGTGATGGAGACTATACTCCAGGGTAAAGGGAGTGTGATGGAGACTATTCTCCAGTGTAAAGGGACTGTGATGGAGACTATTCTCCAGTGTAAGGGGAGTGTGATGGAGACTATTCTCCAGGGAAAGGGAGTGTGATGGAGACTATTCTCCAGTGTAAAGGGAGTGTGATGGAGACTATTCTCCAGGGTAAAGGGAGTGTGATGGAGACTATTCTCCAGGGTAAAGGGACTGTGATGGAGACTATTCTCCAGTGTAAAGGGACTGTGATGGAGACTATTCTCCAGTGTAAAGGGACTGTGATGGAGACTATTCTCCAGTGTAAAGGGAGTGTGATGGAGACTATTCTCCAGGGTAAAGGGAATGTGATGGAGACTATTCTCCAGGGTAAAGGGACTGTGATGGAGACTATTCTCCAGTGTAAGGGGAGTGTGATGGAGACTATTCTCCAGTGTAAAGGGACTGTGATGGAGACTATTCTCCAGTGTAAAGGGAGTGTGATGGAGACTATTCTCCAGTGTAAAGGGAGTGTGATGGAGACTATTCTCCAGGGTAAAGGGACTGTAATGGAGACTATTCTCCAGGGTAAAGGGACTGTGATGGAGACTATTCTCCAGGGTAAAGGGACTGTGATGGAGACTATTCTCCAGGGTAAAGGGAGTGTGATGGAGACTATTCTCCAGGGTAAAGGGAGTGTGATGGAGACTATTCTCCAGTGTAAAGGGAGTGTGATGGAGACTATTCTCCAGGGTAAAGGGACTGTGATGGAGACTATTCTCCAGGGTAAAGGGACTGTGATAGAGACTATTCTCCAGGGTAAAGGGACTGTGATGGAGACTATTCTCCAGGGTAAAGGGAGTGTGATGGAGACTATTCTCCAGGGTAAATGGACTGTGATGGAGACTATTCTCCAGGGTAAAGGGAGTGTGATAGAGACTATTCTCCAGGGTAAAGGGACTGTGATAGAGACTATTCTCCAGTGTAAAGGGACTGTGATGGAGACTATTCTCCAGGGTAAGGGGAGTGTGATGGAGACTATTCTCCAGTGTAAAGGGAGTGTGAGGGAGACTATTCTCCAGGGTAAAGGGACTGTGATGGAGACTATTCTCCAGTGTAAGGGGAGTGTGAGGGAGACTATTCTCCAGGGTAAAGGGAGTGTGATGGAGACTATTCTCCAGTGTAAAGGGACTGTGATGGAGACTATTCTCCAGGGTAAAGGGAGTGTGATGGAGACTATTCTCCAGGGTAAAGGGAGTGTGATGGAGACTATTCTCCAGGGTAAAGGGACTGTGATGGAGACTATTCTCCAGGGTAAAGGGACTGTGATGGAGACTATTCTCCAGGGTAAAGGGAGTGTGATGGAGACTATTCTCCAGGGTAAAGGGACTGTGATGGAGACTATTCTCCAGTGTAAAGGGACTGTGATGGAGACTATTCTCCAGGGTAAAGGGAGTGTGATGGAGACTATTCTCCAGGGTAAAGGGACTGTGATGGAGACTATTCTCCAGGGTAAAGGGACTGTGATGGAGACTATTCTCCAGGGTAAAGGGAGTGTGATGGAGACTATTCTCCAGGGTAAAGGGACTGTGATGGAGACTATTCTCCAGTGTAAAGGGACTGTGATGGAGACTATTCTCCAGGGTAAGGGGAGTGTGATGGAGACTATTCTCCAGTGTAAAGGGAGTGTGATGGAGACTATTCTCCAGGGTAAAGGGACTGTGATGGAGACTATTCTCCAGTGTAAGGGGAGTGTGAGGGAGACTATTCTCCAGGGTAAAGGGACTGTGATGGAGACTATTCTCCAGTGTAAGGGGAGTGTGATGGAGACTATTCTCCAGTGTAAAGGGAGTGTGATGGAGACTATTCTCCAGGGTAAAGGGAGTGTGATGGAGACTATTCTCCAGTGTAAAGGGAGTGTGATGGAGACTATTCTCCAGGGTAAGGGGAGTGTGATGGAGACTATTCTCCAGGGTAAGGGGAGTGTGATGGAGACTATTCTCCAGTGTAAAGGGACTGTGATGGAGACTATTCTCCAGTGTAAAGGGACTGTGATGGAGACTATTCTCCAGTGTAAAGGGAGTGTGATGGAGACTATTCTCCAGGGTAAAGGGACTGTGATGGAGACTATTCTCCAGGGTAAAGGGAGTGTGATGGAGACTATTCTCCAGGGTAAAGGGACTGTGATGGAGACTATTCTCCAGGGTAAAGGGACTGTGATGGAGACTATTCTCCAGGGTAAAGGGACTGTGATGTAGACTATTCTCCAGGGTAAAGGGAGTGTGATGGAGACTATTCTCCAGGGTAAAGGGACTGTGATGGAGACTATTCTCCAGTGTAAATGGAGTGTGATGGAGACTATTCTCCAGGGTAAGGGGGACTGTGATGGAGACTATTCTCCAGTGTAAAGGGACTGTGATGGAGACTATTCTCCAGTGTAAAAGGAGTGTGATGGAGACTATTCTCCAGGGTAAAGGGAGTGTGATGGAGACTATTCTCCAGGGTAAGGGGAGTGTGATGGAGACTATTCTCCAGTGTAAAGGGAGTGTGATGGAGACTATTCTCCAGTGTAAAGGGACTGTGATGGAGACTATTCTCCAGGGTAAAGGGACTGTGATGGAGACTATTCTCCAGGGTAAAGGGAGTGTGATGGAGACTATTCTCCAGTGTAAAGGGACTGTGATGGAGACTATTCTCCAGGGTAAAGGGACTGTGATGGAGACTATTCTCCAGTGTAAAGGGACTGTGATGGAGACTATTCTCCAGTGTAAAGGGACTGTGATGGAGACTATTCTCCAGGGTAAAGGGAGTGTGATGGAGACTATTCTCCAGTGTAAAGGGACTGTGATGGAGACTATTCTCCAGTGTAAGGGGAGTGTGATGGAGACTATTCTCCAGGGTAAAGGGAGTGTGATGGAGACTATTCTCCAGTGTAAAGGGAGTGTGATGGAGACTATTCTCCAGGGTAAAGGGAGTGTGATGGAGACTATTCTCCAGGGTAAAGGGACTGTGATGGAGACTATTCTCCAGTGTAAAGGGACTGTGATGGAGACTATTCTCCAGTGTAAAGGGACTGTGATGGAGACTATTCTCCAGTGTAAAGGGAGTGTGATGGAGACTATTCTCCAGGGTAAAGGGAATGTGATGGAGACTATTCTCCAGGGTAAAGGGAGTGTGATGGAGACTATTCTCCAGTGTAAAGGGAGTGTGATGGAGACTATTCTCCAGGGTAAAGGGACTGTGATGGAGACTATTCTCCAGTGTAAAGGGAGTGTGATGGAGACTATTCTCCAGTGTAAAGGGAGTGTGATGGAGACTATTCTCCAGGGTAAAGGGAGTGTGATGGAGACTATTCTCCAGTGTAAAGGGAGTGTGATGGAGACTATTCTCCAGGGTAAAGGGAGTGTGATGGAGACTATTCTCCAGGGTAAAGGGACTGTGATGGAGACTATTCTCCAGTGTAAAGGGACTGTGATGGAGACTATTCTCCAGTGTAAAGGGACTGTGATGGAGACTATTCTCCAGTGTAAAGGGAGTGTGATGGAGACTATTCTCCAGGGTAAAGGGAATGTGATGGAGACTATTCTCCAGGGTAAAGGGACTGTGATGGAGACTATTCTCCAGTGTAAGGGGAGTGTGATGGAGACTATTCTCCAGGGTAAAGGGAGTGTGATGGAGACTATTCTCCAGTGTAAAGGGAGTGTGATGGAGACTATTCTCCAGGGTAAAGGGAGTGTGATGGAGACTATTCTCCAGGGTAAAGGGACTGTGATGGAGACTATTCTCCAGTGTAAAGGGACTGTGATGGAGACTATTCTCCAGTGTAAAGGGACTGTGATGGAGACTATTCTCCAGTGTAAAGGGAGTGTGATGGAGACTATTCTCCAGGGTAAAGGGAATGTGATGGAGACTATTCTCCAGGGTAAAGGGACTGTGATGGAGACTATTCTCCAGTGTAAGGGGAGTGTGATGGAGACTATTCTCCAGGGTAAAGGGAGTGTGATGGAGACTATTCTCCAGTGTAAAGGGACTGTGATGGAGACTATTCTCCAGGGTAAAGGGAGTGTGATGGAGACTATTCTCCAGGGTAAAGGGAGTGTGATGGAGACTATTCTCCAGTGTAAAGGGACTGTGATGGAGACTATTCTCCAGTGTAAAGGGACTGTGATGGAGACTATTCTCCAGTGTAAAGGGAGTGTGATGGAGACTATTCTCCAGTGTAAAGGGAGTGTGATGGAGACTATTCTCCAGGGTAAAGGGACTGTGATGGAGACTATTCTCCAGGGTAACGGGACTGTGATGGAGACTATTCTCCAGGGTAAAGGGACTGTGATGGAGACTATTCTCCAGGGTAAAGGGAGTGTGATGGAGACTATTCTCCAGGGTAAAGGGAGTGTGATGGAGACTATTCTCCAGTGTAAAGGGAGTGTGATGGAGACTATTCTCCAGGGTAAAGGGACTGTGATGGAGACTATTCTCCAGGGTAAAGGGACTGTGATGGAGACTATTCTCCAGGGTAAAGGGACTGTGATGGAGACTATTCTCCAGGGTAAAGGGAGTGTGATGGAGACTATTCTCCAGGGTAAATGGACTGTGATGGAGACTATTCTCCAGGGTAAAGGGAGTGTGATAGAGACTATTCTCCAGGGTAAAGGGACTGTGATAGAGACTATTCTCCAGTGTAAAGGGAGTGTGATGGAGACTATTCTCCAGGGTAAAGGGAGTGTGATGGAGACTATTCTCCAGGGTAAAGGGACTGTGATGGAGACTATTCTCCAGGGTAAAGGGAGTGTGATGGAGACTATTCTCCCGTGTAAAGGGAGTGTGATGGAGACTATTCTCCAGGGTAAAGGGACTGTGATGGAGACTATTCTCCAGTGTAAAGGGAGTGTGATGGAGACTATTCTCCAGTGTAAAGGGAGTGTGATGGAGACTATTCTCCAGGGTAAAGGGAGTGTGATGGAGACTATTCTCCAGTGTAAAGGGAGTGTGATGGAGACTATTCTCCAGGGTAAAGGGAGTGTGATGGAGACTATTCTCCAGGGTAAAGGGACTGTGATGGAGACTATTCTCCAGTGTAAAGGGACTGTGATGGAGACTATTCTCCAGTGTAAAGGGACTGTGATGGAGACTATTCTCCAGTGTAAAGGGAGTGTGATGGAGACTATTCTCCAGGGTAAAGGGAATGTGATGGAGACTATTCTCCAGGGTAAAGGGACTGTGATGGAGACTATTCTCCAGTGTAAGGGGAGTGTGATGGAGACTATTCTCCAGGGTAAAGGGAGTGTGATGGAGACTATTCTCCAGTGTAAAGGGACTGTGATGGAGACTATTCTCCAGGGGAAAGGGAGTGTGATGGAGACTATTCTCCAGGGTAAAGGAAGTGTGATGGAGACTATTCTCCAGTGTAAAGGGACTGTGATGGAGACTATTCTCCAGTGTAAAGGGACTGTGATGGAGACTATTCTCCAGTGTAAAGGGAGTGTGATGGAGACTATTCTCCAGTGTAAAGGGAGTGTGATGGAGACTATTCTCCAGGGTAAAGGGACTGTGATGGAGACTATTCTCCAGGGTAAAGGGACTGTGATGGAGACTATTCTCCAGGGTAAAGGGAGTGTGATGGAGACTATTCTCCAGGGTAAAGGGAGTGTGATGGAGACTATTCTCCAGTGTAAAGGGAGTGTGATGGAGACTATTCTCCAGGGTAAAGGGACTGTGATGGAGACTATTCTCCAGGGTAAAGGGACTGTGATGGAGACTATTCTCCAGGGTAAAGGGACTGTGATGGAGACTATTCTCCAGGGTAAAGGGAGTGTGATGGAGACTATTCTCCAGGGTAAATGAACTGTGATGGAGACTATTCTCCAGGGTAAAGGGAGTGTGATAGAGACTATTCTCCAGGGTAAAGGGACTGTGATAGAGACTATTCTCCAGTGTAAAGGGAGTGTGATGGAGACTATTCTCCAGGGTAAAGGGACTGTGATGGAGACTATTCTCCAGGGTAAAGGGAGTGTGATGGAAACTATTCTCCAGGGTAAAGGGAGTGTGATGGAGACTATTCTCCAGGGTAAAGGGAGTGTGATGGAGACTATTCTCCAGTGTAAAGGGACTGTGATGGAGACTATTCTCCAGTGTAAAGGGAGTGTGATGGAGACTATTCTCCAGGGTAAAGGGAGTGTGATGGAGACTATTCTCCAGTGTAAAGGGACTGTGATGGAGACTATTCTCCAGGGTAAAGGGAGTGTGATGGAGACTATTCTCCAGGGTAAAGGGAGTGTGATGGAGACTATTCTCCAGTGTAAAGGGACTGTGATGGAGACTATTCTCCAGTGTAAAGGGAGTGTGATGGAGACTATTCTCCAGTGTAAAGGGAGTGTGATGGAGACTATTCTCCAGGGTAAAGGGAGTGTGATGGAGACTATTCTCCAGTGTAAAGGGACTGTGATGGAGACTATTCTCCAGGGTAAAGGGAGTGTGATGGAGACTATTCTCCAGGGTAAAGGGACTGTGATGGAGACTATTCTCCAGTGTAAGGGGAGTGTGATGGAGACTATTCTCCAGGGTAAAGGGACTGTGATGGAGACTATTCTCCAGGGTAAAGGGAGTGTGATGGAGACTATTCTCCAGTGTAAATTGAGTGTGATGGAGACTATTCGCCAGTGTAAGGGGACTTTAACGGGGAGACTTAAAGGCAGGACAAAGGACACGGATAGAATACCCCTCCTGCCTGTCTGGCTGCCGGACTGTATTCAGCTCTATGAGGCCTGGAACAAAAACATCTCTGTACCTGGAGCTACGGCCGAGGGGAACAATCGAGCTGGGGCCTCTGGATGAGACCACATTGAATTGTGGGGGAAGATAAGCATGGGGACCGGGTCGTCCCAACGGTCCGACGTCTGACTCCCAAAAGCCCAACACTGGTTGTGTGTGGAAAGGCACAGACAGAGATGGAGACAGAAGGCCAAGGCACACAGCACAAACTGTGTCAGCAGGATGAGATAACTGCATATTTAAGTCAGAGCGTTGGGTGTTTTGATAGGTCAAAACAGTTTAGGTAACAGAATGGTTTTCTTTGAAAAAAACATGGATAAAAAACATCTTAGAGAGAAGCAGTGAAATCCTCAGGGGACACAAGATGGCTGTCGGCAGGTGTGGAGAGAGGTAGAAAGGGACAAGCATGAGGGAGACAGAAAGGAACAAGCATGAGAGAGAGACAGAAGGGACAAGCATGAGAGAGAGACAGAAAGGGACAAGCATGAGAGAGACACAGAAGGGGACAAGTATGAAGAGAGACAGAAGGGGACAAGTATGAAGAGAGACAGAAGGGGACAAGTATGAAGAGAGACAGAAAGGGACAAGCATGAAGAGAGACAGAAGGGGACAAGTATGAAGAGAGACAGAAAGGGACAAGTATGAAGAGAGACAGAAGGGGACAAGTATGAAGAGAGACAGAAGGGGACACGTATGAAGAGAGACAGAAGGGGACAAGTATGAAGAGAGCAATTCAAAGAGAGAGATGGAGAGAGAGTATGAGAGAAAAAGAGAGAGATTGATGTAGAGAAATACAGAGAGAGACATGTTAGAGAGAGGGAGAGAGAGAGAGAGAGAGAGAGGGAGAGAGAGAGAGAGGATATTTCTAAACTCGAGATGAGCCTCTTTGGATGGAATGTGTCCATGAGGAGGACACTCCAAGTGTTACTTGTCAGCGGAGCGCGTGTGAAAAGAGAACGCTAAGAGCCTTGGAAGGGCCCAAGAGTCCCGCCACGCGGGTCCACAGGGGACCAGGCTGCGTGCTGAAAGACCCACACTTCAACTTTTCAGTGTGTGGCACAAGACACCTGAAAAAAGCACTCCATCCGTCCGTCCGTCCCACAACACCAGCCACTTGTGTAACTCTCAACTCTAGTGGAAAGGCCAGGCCAGCATCAACAGCATGGCCGCAGGGAGATTGCAGTAAAGGGGAAAGGTGGTTCCTGTCGAGTGTATTAGTTGTAGATCAGACAGAGGCAAAGGCACCTAGGCTCCTGACCAAGCGCCGATATTTCCATTTGACAAGTCAACATTTTTGAATGTATTGACAGTTTTTTTTCTTCTTTCTAAATCTTCAACCTGAGACTGTTATTGGCAAACTGTCATGGTTTAGCGAAGCGACCTATGACCTAACACTGATCCTTTTACTTGATCAGTGCTCCTGCTCATTGGCTAACCGGGCTATCTGCATTGTGTCCCACCACCCGCCAACTCCTCTTTTTACGCTGCTACTGCTACTCTCTGTTCGTCATATCTGCATAGTCATGAACCATATCTACATGTACATACTACCTCAATCAGCCTGACTAACCGATGTCTGTATGTAGCCTCGCTACTTTTATAGCTTCTACTGCATGTAGCCTCTCTACTGCATGTAGCCTCTCTACTGCATGTAGCCTCTCTACTGTATGTAGCCTCTCTACTGTATGTAGCCTCTCTACTGTATGTAGCCTCTCTACTTTTATAGCTTCTACTGCATGTAGCCTCTCTACTGCATGTAGCCTCTCTACTGTATGTAGCCTCTCTACTG
>NC_143032.1:84057500-84062500 GCF_057628025.1 Oncorhynchus mykiss | reverse complement strand
TAGGCCTGGCTCGCAGGCAGCGTTCCAATTCATCCCAAAGGTGTTCGATGGGGTTGGGGTCAGGGCTCTGTGAAGGCCAGTCAAGTTCTTCCACATCAATCTCAACAAACCATTGCTGTATGGACCTCGCTTTGTGCAAGGGAGCAATGCTGAAACAGGAAATGGACTTACCCAAACTGTTGCCACAAAGTTGGAAGCACAGAATCGTCTAGAATGTTATTTTATGCTGTAGCGTTAAGATTTCCGTTCACTGGAACTAAGGGGCCTGATCCATGGAAACAGCCTCAGACCATTATTCCTCCTCCACCAAACATTACAGTTGGCACTATGCATTGGGGCAGGTAACATTCTCCTGGCATCCGCCAAACCCAGATCTGTCCGTCGGACTGCCAGATGGTGAAGCGTGATTCGTCACTCCAGAGAACGCGTTTCCACTGCTCCAGAGTCCAATGGCGACGAGCTTTACACCACTCCAGCCGGCGCTTGGCTTTACATTCCGAAAGTATTCAGACCCCTTGACGTTTTCCACATTGTTAAGTTACAGAATTATTTTGAAATTGATTTAAAAAAATACAATTCTCACCAACACAATACCCCATAATGACAAAGAGCAAACAGGTATTTTAGAAATGGTTTCAAATGTTTTAAAAAATAATAAACAAAAATACCTTTTTATTTAGATCCTTTGCTATGCGACTCGACATTGAGGTCAGGTGCATCCTGTTTCCATTGATCATCCTTGAGATGTTTCTAAAAACTTGATTGGAGTCCACCTGTGGTAAATTCAATTGATTAATCGTGACTTGGATAGGCACACACCTGTCTATATAAGGTCTCACAGTTGACAGTAAATGTCAGAGCAAAAACCAAGCCTTGAGGTCAAAGGAATTGTCCATAGAGCTCTGAGACAGGATTGTGTCGAGGCACAGATCTTGGGAAGGGTACCAAAAAATGTCACATCTGGAGGAAACCAGGCACCGCTCATCATCTGGCCAATACCATCCCTACGATGAAGCATGGTGGTGGCAGCATCATGCTGTGGGGATGTTTTTCAGTTTCATGGAATGAGAGACTAGTTAGGATCGAGGGGAAAGATGAACAGAGCAAAGTACAGAGAGAACCTTGATGAAAACCTACTCCAGAGCGATCAGGACCTCAGACTGACACAAAGGTTCACCTTCCATCAGGACAATGACCCTAAAGACACAGCCAAGACAAGGCAGGAGTGGCTTCGGGACAAGTCTCTGAATGTCCTTGAATTAATGAAACGTTTCATGCGATTGGAGAACACATAGGTACGGATCTTCAACCATTCCTCTGTACAGAATCTTTCTAGATCCTTGATATCATTCGGTCTGCGCTTACGGAGTGCCCTCTTCAATTTGGACTACAGGGTTTCAATGGGGTTCAATGGGGTTTTCAATGGGGTTCAATGGGGTTTTCAATGGGGTTCAAGTCCAGATACTTTTTTGGTCAATTAACTCATTTCTTTGTGGATTTTGATATATGCTTGGAGTCATTACCTTGCTGGAAGAGCCACTTGCAGCCAAATTTCATCCTTCTGGCAGAGTTAACCATGGTTTATGGTTAAAATGTTCTGGTGCTGGTTAGAGTTCCTGATGTCGTTGACCTCAACAATGACCCCAGGACCAGTGGAAGTAAAATATCCACATATCGTCAAAGATCCCCACACCATATTTGACAGTAGTGATGAGGTTTCTTTCTGCATATGCCTTTTTCCGGTTCCAATCCATGTGCCAATCCCGTTTAGCAAACTTCAGCCATTTGCGTTTTGTTGTTTGTTGTTTGTTGTTTGTTGTTTGCTCTCAATAAAGGCTTTTTTTAAATTTCCGGACAACCCTTCCAAAGAGTCTGTTGGAATGGAGGTGGCATTGGATAATTTAGTGGCAAAAAAAATAAGGGGTTAAATGCATGTAAAAACTGTTTCCTGTTGTTCCATGTAGTGAATCTCGTATCCAGTACGTTCATATGGGCTAAAAGCAGTAATACCCCAAAATATTTTTGTTATCAAATATTTTTTGTAATATATTTATTTTGTAATACTTCAAGGGGTCATAAATTCTAAATCAAATAGCAAAATGATCAGTGGTATGATTTTCTTAAAACTATTTATCATAGCTTAGTAGACAGGGCTTGGACTCCTATAGGAAGGCCTAGTACAGTCAGGTTTGTCTTGTGCTTTATATCATATTGTACCGACACTGCTGATGAAACTGACACTGTAAACGTGTGAAAACGTTTGATCAGTGTTATTTCTCGATAGTTCCTTGTTGAAAATACAATTAGAAGGTTTGCATGTGCGGGATTTTCTGCTTTCAAAGGTGGACACTGCCGTGCTGTAAATTGGTTAAAAGGCTCAGTGTAGTCAAAAAAAAAATATTTCCACACTACGAGGTTGAAATAATATTGTGAAATTGATAAATGTAAGAGCTGTTTGAAAACATTTCAGCCTGTTTTGGTTGGATGGAGTATTGCCCTGTCTGATGTCATCACATGATTTAATGAATAGACCAATAACAAAGAGAGTTCCAAACCTCTAAGCCAATAACAGCCTAATATTCAGTTTTTCCTTTCCCAGACAGATCAAGCTAAATTCTTGCATGAGCATTTGAATGGAAATATATTACAGTAAGGTACTTAATTGTTACCCAGAAAGGATTTGATATTGGTAGAAAATGATTACATTTGGGCCTTTAAGCTGAGATAAAAAAATAAAATAATTAAAAGTAGAAATTTAACACACATTTAATTTTGTTGGATTTTATTTATAAGAAACTTTAGGGATGTCACTAATGTTGACCCAGGCATTTTGAGAAAATTAATTACTTGTTATACAAAATCTCTTTCTCTGAGAAATTGTATTAGTATAAAATAACGTCATTTAACATTTATTTTAGCTTACAATGTACTGTAGCTCAGTATTTGAATTATATATTTTATACAGTCATTTTTGCTCATCTTTATCAAGCGTGTCAATCATTTAGGACTGACTGAACATATCCTGAGTCTGTCAATCATTTAGGACTGACTGAACATATCCTGAGTCTGTCAATCATTTAGAACTGACTGAACATATCCCGAGTCTGTCAATCATTTAGAACTGACTGAACATATCCTGAGTCTGTCAATCATTTAGGACTGACTGAACATATCCCGAGTCTGTCAATCATTTAGGACTGACTGAACATATCCTGAGTCTGTCAATCATTTAGGACTGACTGAACATATCCCGAGTCTGTCAATCATTTAGAACTGACTGAACATATCCTGAGTCTGTCAATCATTTAGGACTGACTGAACATATCCTGAGTCTGTCAATCATTTAGGACTGACTGAACATATCCTGAGTCTGTCAATCATTTAGGACTGACTGAACATATCCTGAGTCTGTCAATCATTTAGGACTGACTGAACATATCCCGAGTCTGTCAATCATTTAGGACTGACTGAACATATCCTGAGTCTGTCAATCATTTAGGACTGACTGAACATATCCTGAGTCTGTCAATCATTTAGGACTGACTGAACATATCCTGAGTCTGTCAATCATTTAGGACTGACTGAACATATCCTGAGTCTGTCAATCATTTAGGACTGACTGAACATATCCTGAGTCTGTCAATCATTTAGGACTGACTGAACATATCCTGAGTCTGTCAATCATTTAGAACTGACTGAACATATCCTGAGTCTGTCAATCATTTAGAACTGACTGAACATATCCTGAGTCTGTCAATCATTTAGGACTGACTGAACATATCCTGAGTCTGTCAATCATTTAGGACTGACTGAACATATCCTGAGTCTGTCAATCATTTAGGACTGACTGAACATATCCTGAGTCTGTCAATCATTTAGAACTGACTGAACATATCCTGAGTCTGTCAATCATTTAGAACTGACTGAACATATCCTGAGTCTGTCAATCATTTAGAACTGACTGAACATATCCTGAGTCTGTCAATCATTTAGAACTGACTGAACATATCCTGAGTCTGTCAATCATTTAGAACTGACTGAACATATCCTGAGTCTGTCAATCATTTAGAACTGACTGAACACACACACATTTTTTAAACACACTGTAAAGGTAGGGCCTGTGCCAGGCCAGTAGTAACTACTGTAACACTGCTGTTTTCTCTAGTTGATAGGGTTTTATCTAAGGAGAACAGATATGTAGAGCTGGCCAGGATCAGGTGAAATACCTTCTGAGGTTTCCACCTTCCACTCAGCCGTCGTTTATCTAACATCTTTACAGAAGATAGAGAGACTTAAAATAAAGAGTGTTGGTTAGTATTGGTATGCCCAGCTACCTTACATACCTGGGTTTAAATACTATTTGAAATCATTGTATAAACTTTAGCTGGGATTGATTGAGTCTGCCTGATGCACTGGAAGCAATAGAATACTGTAAATGTGCAAAACGTTCCCATCTGGTACTGCCAGCAGGCTAAAGACAACCCTCTCCATCTGGTACTGCCAGCAGGATAAAGACAGCCCTGTCCATCTGGTACTGCCAGCAGGCTAAAGACAGCTCTGTCCATCTGGTACTGCCAGCAGGCTAAAGACAGCTCTGTCCATCTGGTACTGCCAGCAGGCTAAAGACAGCCCTGTCCATCTGGTACTGCCAGCAGGCTAAAGACAGCCCTGTCCATCTGGTACTGCCAGCAGGCTAAAGACAGCCCTGTCCATCTGGTACTGCCAGCAGGCTAAAGACAGCTCTGTCCATCTGGTACTGCCAGCAGGCTAAAGACAGCCCTGTCCATCTGGTACTGCCAGCAGGCTAAATACAGCCCTGTCCATCTGGTACTGCCAGCAGGCTAAAGACAGCCCTGTCCATCTGGTACTGCCAGCAGGCTAAAGACAGCTCTGTCCATCTGGTACTGCCAGCAGGCTAAAGACAGCCCTGTCCATCTGGTACTGCCAGCAGGCTAAAGACAGCTCAGTCCATCTGGTACTGCCAGCAGGCTAAAGGTTTG
>NC_143032.1:84050000-84052500 GCF_057628025.1 Oncorhynchus mykiss | reverse complement strand
ACAACAACAGTAATCAACAGCAGTAACATACTTTGTGTGATTCATCCTCCAGATTCCTTTATACTATGGAATTCAATTAAAATATTTCACCTGTTGATCTTCCTTACGTTTATTTGTTTGACTTTAAAAATATATATTTTACAATATTTAATTAATAATGATAGCATGAACCACATATTCTTTAAAGTTTAATGTTTTAATGCAATTTATTTAGTTGCGATTGCAATAAAAATGTTTTTCTTATGATGTGTAGATGATAATTTCTGAATCGTATTTAGGTCAATATCGCTACATTGTCAGAGAGTGAGATTCCCAACTACGTAAAACAGGAGTCAAGCCTTCTCATGTAACAAACAAGATCACATATGTAGACACGGCGGAGGGGGGACCCAGACCTTACTTTATCCACAGGGAGAACGTGACATCATCTTAAAGGGCCTCACCAAAAGAAGATAAAATACTGCACTGTTTCTCCATTCTATCATCTGTTTTCTATACACTCAGATACCTCTTCTATAGGTTGGGAGCATGAGATATCTCTTCTACAGGTTGGGAGCATGAGATACCCCTTCTACGGGTTGGGAGCATGAGATACCTTTTCTACAGGTTGGGAGCATGAGCTACCTCTTCTACAGGTTGGGAGCATGAGATACCTCTTCTACAGGTTGGGAGCATGAGATACCCCTTCTACAGGTTGGGAGCATGAGCTACCTCTTCTATAGGTTGGGAGCATGAGATACCTCTTCTACAGGTTGGGAGCATGAGATACCCCTTCTACAGGTTGGGAGCATGAGATACCTCTTCTATAGGTTGGGAGCATGAGATACCTCTTCTACAGGTTGGGAGCATGAGATACCTTTTCTACAGGTTGGGAGCATGAGATACCTCTTCTATAGGTTGGGAGCATGAGATACCTCTTCTACAGGTTGGGAGCATGAGATACCCCTTCTACAGGTTGGGAGCATGATATACCTCTTCTACAGGTTGGGAGCATGATATACCTCTTCTATAGGTTGGGAGCATGAGATACCTCTTCTACAGGTTGGGAGCATGAGATACCCCTTCTACGGGTTGGGAGCATGAGATACCCCTTCTACAGGTTGGGAGCATGAGATACCTCTTCTACGGGTTGGGAGCATGAGATACCCCTTCTACGGGTTGGGAGCATGAGATACCTCTTCTACAGGTTGGGAGCATGATATACCTCTTCTACAGGTTGGGAGCATGAGATACCCCCTTTACAGGTTGGGAGCATGAGATACCTCTTCTACAGGTTGGGAGCATTAGATACCTCTTCTACAGGTTGGGAGCATGAGATAGCCCTTCTGCAGGTTGGGAGCATGAGATACCCCTTCTACAGGTTGGGAGCATGAGATGCCCCTTCTACAGGTTGGGAGCATGAGATAGCCCTTCTACAGGTTGGGAGCATGAGATACCTCTTCTACAGGTTGGGAGCATGAGATAGCCCTTCTACAGGTTGGGAGCATTAGATACCTCTTCTACAGGTTGGGAGCATGAGATACCTATTCTATAGGTTGGGAGCATGAGATACCTCTTCTACAGGTTGGGAGCATTAGATACCTCTTCTACAGGTTGGGAGCATGAGATAGCCCTTCTACAGGTTGGGAGCATGAGATAGCCCTTCTACAGGTTGGGAGCATTAGATACCTCTTCTACAGGTTGGGAGCATGAGATACCTCTTCTATAGGTTGGGAGCATGAGATACCTCTTCTACAGGTTGGGAGCATTAGATACCTCTTCTACAGGTTGGGAGCATGAGATAGCCCTTCTACAGGTTGGGAGCATGAGATAGCCCTTCTACAGGTTGGGAGCATTAGATACCTCTTCTACAGGTTGGGAGCATGAGATAGCCCTTCTACAGGTTGGGAGCATGAGATACCTCTTCTACAGGTTGGGAGCATTAGATACCTCTTCTATAGGTTGGGAGCATGAGATACCCCTTCTACAGGTTGGGAGCATGAGATAGCCCTTCTACAGGTTGGGAGCATGAGATACCTCTTCTACAGGTTGGGAGCATGAGATAGCCCTTCTACAGGTTGGGAGCATGAGATAGCCCTTCTACAGGTTGGGAGCATGAGATAGCCCTTCTACAGGTTGGGAGCATGAGATAGCCCTTCTACAGGTTGGGAGCATGAGATAGCCCTTCTACAGGTTGGGAGCATGAGATAGCCCTTCTACAGGTTGGGAGCATGAGATACCCCTTCTACAGGTTGGGAGCATGAGATAGCCCTTCTACAGGTTGGGAGCATTAGATACCTCTTCTACAGGTTGGGAGCATGAGATGCCCCTTCTACAGGTTGGGAGCATGAGATAGCCCTTCTACAGGTTGGGAGCATGAGATAGCCCTTCTACAGGTTGGGAGCATTAGATACCTCTTCTACAGGTTGGGAGCATGAGATACCCCTTCTACAGGTTGGGAGCATGAGATACCCCTTCTACAGGTTGGGAGCATGAGATACCTCTTCTACAGGTTGGGAGC
>NC_143032.1:84007500-84042500 GCF_057628025.1 Oncorhynchus mykiss | reverse complement strand
AACTATTTATAAAACAGTATATATTTAACATCAGTATACACATAACATCAGTTTGTGTAAAACATCAGTATATGTAAATCAACAGTATTCAGTATTCATTTCAGTCTTGTGCTGCTGGTTAGTCTCTGCACCCCCAGGGGCTTGTGCTGCAGGTTAGTCTCTGCACCCCCAGGGGCTTGTGCTGCAGGTTAGTCTCTCCACCCCCAGGGGCTTGTGCTGCTGGTTAGTCTCTCCACCCCCAGGGTGCTGCTGGTTAGTCTCTGCACCCCCAGGGTGCTGCTGGTTAGTCTCTGCACCCCCAGGGTGCTGCTGGTTAGTCTCTGCACCCCCAGGGTGCTGCTGGTTAGTGTGCTGGCGGGTAGTTGCCTGGTTGTCAAAGGGTTTGGTAGCCCTGTCCATTTTGACATTCACATCCCAGCAGTAATGATGCTAAAAGCTGCAATTAGTCTGACTGTGGCGTTGCGGGGATGCGGCTGGCGGTGCCGAAACCAGGCCCCCCTCCTCGCTACCCACCATACGAGCTGTTAGCTGCTGCTATTATTCAGTTGGATTGTGCTCCCCGGAGAAACATCGCCCCTGTCCTCCTTTTTCCCTCCCATTTCCCTCCCATATTTTGTTTTTTTCCCTCCTCTTCTCATTCCTCTCTTTGTTTTATCTTTTTACTTACCACCTCTTATACCTAAAGATACACGTGTCTGTTTCAACGGGAACTGTCACACAATGATCAGCTGTGGAATAATACTGCACTATTTATTGATAGCATTTATCATTGCAGCCTGAATAGATGTGTGTAATATGAAATGTGTTGTACTGTATCACCATCAGAGTTGGTGCTCAGTATCAACTGTTGAGGATATGTCACAACTGTTGAGGATATCTATAAACTGTTTGAGGATATGTCTCAACTGTTGAGGATATGTCTCAACTGTTGAGGATATCTATAAACTGTTTGAGGATATGTCTCAACTGTTGAGGATATGTCTCAACTGTTAAGGGTATCTATAAACTGTTGAGGATATGTCTCAACTGTTGAGGATATGTCTCAACTGTTGAGGATATGTATAAACTGTTGAGGATATGTCTCAGCTGTTGAGGATATGTCTCAATATGTCTTGTTTTCATTTTTGTCGGTGGCAATATGTACGGACATGCCTATCTGTTGATACCAGCTATACCAGTATGGCCAGTATACACGTCATTATGCCCTGCCTATGTGTGTGTGTGTGTGTCTGTGTGTTTTTATGTGTGTTTGTGGATGCTGAGGAATACAAACAGTACACTAGAGATGTCTCTATCGATCTATCTACAGTGGGGAGAATAAGTATTTGATACACTACCGATTTTGCAGGTTTCCCTACTTACAAAGCATGTAGAGGTCTGTAATTTCTATCATAGGTACACTTCAACTGTGAGAGACGGAATCGAAAACAGAAATGCAGAAAATCACATTGTATGATTTTTAAGTAATTAATTTGCATTTTATTGCATGACATAAGTATTTGATCACCTACCAACCAGTAAGAATTCCGGCTCTCACAGACCTGTTAGTTTTTCTTTAAGAAGCCCTCCTGTTCTCCACTCATTACCTGTATTAACTGCACCTGTTTGAACTCGTTACCTGTATAAAAGACACCTGTCCACACACTCAATCAAACAGACTCCAACCTCTCCACAATGGCCAAGACCAGAGAGCTGTGTAAGGACATCAGGGGTAAAATTGTAGACCTGCACAAGGCTGGGAAGGGCTACAGGACAATAGGAGAGCAGCTTGGTGAGAAGGCAACAACTGTTGGTGCAATTATTAGAAAATGGAAGAAGTTCAAGATGACGGTCAATCACCCTCGGTCTGGGGCTCCATGCAATATCTCACCTTGTGGGGCATCAATGATCATGAGGAAGGTGAAGGATCAGCCCAGAACTACACGGCAGGACCTGGTCAATGACCTGAAGAGAGCTGGGACCACAGTCTCAAAGAAAAACATTAGTAACACACTATGCCGTCATGGATTAAAATCCTGCAGCGCACGCAAGATCCCCCTGCTCAAGCCAGCGCATGTCCAGGCCCATCTGAAGTTTGCCAATGACCATCTGGATGATCCAGAAGAGGAATGGGAGAAGGTCATGTGGTCTGATGAGACAAAAATAGAGCTTCTTGGTCTAAACTCCACTCGCCGTGTTTGGAGGAAAAAGAAGGTTGAGTACAACCCCAAGAACACCATCCCAACCGTGAAGCATGGAGGTGGAAACATAATTCTTTGGGGATGCTTTTCTGCAAAGGGGACAGGACGACTGCACCGTATTGAGGGGAGGATGGATGGGGCCATGTATCGCGAGATCTTGGCCAACGACCTCCTTCCCTCAGTCAGAGCATTGAAGATGGGTCGTGGCTGGGTCTTCCAGCATAACAACGACCCGAAACACACAGCCAGGACAACTGAGGAGTGGCTCCGTAAGAAGCATCTCAAGGTCCTGGAGTGGCCTAGCCAGTATCCAGACCTGAACCCAATAGAACATCTTTGGAGGGAGCTGAAAGTCCGTATTGCTCAGCGACAGCCCTGAAACCTGAAGGATCTGGAGAAGGTCTGTATGGGGGAGTGGGCCAAAATCCCTGCTGCAGTGTGTGCAAACCTGGTCAAGAACTACAGGAAACGTATGATCTCTGTAATTGCAAACAAAGGTTTCTGTACCAAATATTAATATTATTATTTTCTGATGTATCAAATACTTATGTCATGCAATAAAATGCAAATTAATTACTTAAAAATCATACAATGTGATTTTCTGGATTTTTGTTTTAGATTCCATCTCTCACAGTTGAAGTGTACCTATGATAAAAATGACAGACCTCTACATGCATTGTAAGTAGGAAAACCTGCAAAATCAGCAGTGTATCAAATACTTGTTCTCCCCACCCCATATCTATCTATCTATCTATCTATCTATCTATCTATCTATCTATCTATCTATCTATCTATCTATCTATCTATCTATCTATCTATCTATCTATCTATCTATCTATCTATCTATCTATCAAGACCCCCTGTACTGGCTGGCAAACACAGACACAAAAACAAGGGAAATCATTTTAATTAGTTGAGTGAATGCGATTTTCTGAATGTAGGAACCCAGGTTTAGCCTGCCCCCCCTCCCTCTCCCTCTCTCTCTCTCTCTCTCTCTCTCTCTCTCTCTCTCTCTCTCTCTGTCTCTGTCTCTCCTTCCTACCACTGCTCTGCTCCCCTTGCAGCATTAAAATTGGTGTAATTTTCGGCGCAGAAAATGTCCCATCTGAGCAGCCTTGGCCACAGTCAATCAAGTTAAAAGCTACGGGTGCTTCATTTGATTTACCAATATAAAATGCAAATGAGGTGATTAAATGGAGTGGAAAGAGGGGGGGGGCAGGAGCCTCTTTTAAACCATGAAGTTAGAACGTGAACAGAGAGTGGACTGGCGGCAGGAAGAATGTTTTAGCATATTCCTTTGATTAGTACTACAAAAATGTAATTAGTCAAGCTAATTGCATTACAAATTGCTCCACATTACAAAAAAAAAAAAAAAAGACTGAATTTTATTTTGAATAAGTGAAAACCCCCCTTAACGGTTTTTCACTTTGGTTTTCAGCCCCAAATGTGCTTTGCCAATATGCGAAAGCCTAATTAAATACATGGAAGATGGCACAACAGTCTTACAACAGCCAATGAGATAATGCCAGTAATTAGGACGGCTGGTACACATCTAAAGCCATACGTTTTAGCACTCCACTACGACTAGACTACGGTGCCACGGCAGGGACAAATCTAACAAGGCATCATCACATCATCACATTAACCGCGGAGGACAACTCTCGTGGGAGGGACAAAGACGTGTTACTTAAATAGGTTAAATTAAACCAACTAGCTAACTGGTCACGTATCATGCATCTCCTTATGAGACTATATGTCACATGATAAGAGGCTATACGGATCTCTCGATCCAAAAGGGGTCCTCTAATTGGACGGAAATATTGACCAGAAATGACATCATTCTCGATTTGAAATAACCATACAAAGTGATGGACAATATATCCAGGCAAATAACTGTCAAAAAATAGAGAAATTGTCTTCATTTTTGAAAGAGTTTTGAAAGTTTTGAAAAAAAAAAGTGTTTTTAGACAAGCCTAAGAGTTATACAAAATATTATAGTTTGTTGACATAATGCCTCTTCTGTAGGGAGACAATATTACATACACAGTCCTCAACATATGATCTCTCTCTCTCTCTCTCTCTCTCTCTCTCTCGCTCTCTCTCTCTCTCTCTCTCTCGCTCTCTCTCTCTCTCTCTCTCTCTCTCTCTCTCTCTCTCTCTCTCTCTCTCTCTCTCTCTCTCTCTCTCTCTCTCTCTCTCTCTCTAAATATATTCTAAAAAAAAGTTGTCATACAACAATAGCATTATTGACTGAATAGATCGTTGTGAAAGGAGGAACATAGAGAGACGAGATCAGTGATGTGTTAGCATGTTACGTGTGTTGGCAAAACAACATTTTATCCACACGGCATCACTACAGTCCCTGGTTCAGCGGTCTAAGACACTGCATCTCAGATAGATAGATAGATAGATAGATAGATAGATAGATAGATAGATAGATAGATAGATAGATAGATATGGGGTGGGGAGAACAAGTATTTGATACACTGCTGATTTTGCAGGTTTTCCTACTTACAATGCATGTAGAGGTCTGTCATTTTTATCATAGGTACACTTCAACTGTGAGAGATGGAATCTAAAACAAAAATCCAGAAAATCACATTGTATGATTTTTAAGTAATTAATTTGCATTTTATTGCATGACATAAGTATTTGATACATCAGAAAATGCATCACTACAGACCCTGGTTCAGCGGTCTAAGGCGTCTCTACAGACCCTGGTTCAGCGGTCTAAGACACTGCATCTCAGTGCTAGAGGCGTCACTACAGACCCTGGTTCAGCGGTCTAAGACACTGCATCTCAGTGCTAGAGGCGTCACTACAGACCCTGGTTCAGCGGTCACATGGAGGAGGTGGTGCGATGGTGTGGGGATGCTTTGCTGGAGACACTGTCAGTGATTTATTTAGAATTCAAGGCACACTTAACCAGCATGGCTACCACAACAGTCTGCAGCGATACCCCATCCCATCTTGTTTGCGCTTAGTGGGACTATCATTGGTTTTTCAACAGAACAGTGACTCAACACACCTCCAGGCTGTGTAAGGGCTATTTGACCAAGAAGGAGAGTGATGGAGTACTGCATCAGATGACCTGGCCTCCACAATCACCCGACCTCAACCCAACTGAGAGGGTTTGGGATGTGTTGGACAGCAGAGTGAAGGAAAAGCAGCCGACAAGTGCTCAGCATATATGGGAAGTCCTTCAAGACTGTTGTAAAAGCATTCCAGGTGAAGCTGGTTGAGAGAATACCAAGAGGGAATACCAAGAGCTGGCAAAAAGGCAAAGGGTGGCTTTTTGAAGAATCTAAAATCTGAAGTATATTTTGATTTGTTTAACACTTTTTTTGGTTACTACATGATTCCATATGTGTTATTTCATAGTTTTGATGTCTTCACTATTATTCTACAAAGTAGAAAATATTTTAAAAAATAAAGAAAAACCCTTGAATGAATACGTTTGTCCAAACCTTTGACTTGTATTGTATATTAATGACTCCTTCCGATACCCGCTTTCAACAAGGTCAAAATACCTTTCTGTTTCTCCATTGTCAAGAAAAACCCTTCTAACATCAGATTTACTGGGACATCACTATGTTCTGTTGTAGAGCGTATCACTGAGACATCACTATGTTCTGTTGTAGAGCGTATCAGCATACCTCTGTACCATCACTGAGACATCACTATGTTCTGTTGTAGAGCGTAGCAGCATACCTCTGTACCATCAGATTTAGTGGGACATCACTATGTTCTGTTGTAGAGCGTAGCAGCATACCTCTGTACCATCAGATTTACTGGGACATCACTATGTTCTGTTGTAGAGCGTAGCAGCATACCTCTGTACCATCAGATTTACTGGGACATCACTATGTTCTGTTGTAGAGCGTAGCAGCATACCTCTGTACCATCAGATTTACTGGGACATCACTATGTTCTGTTGTAGAGCGTAGCAGCATACCTCTGTACCATCAGATTTACTGGGACATCACTATGTTCTGTTGTAGAGCGTAGCAGCATACCTCTGTACCATCAGATTTACTGGGACATCACTATGTTCTGTTGTAGAGCGTAGCAGCATACCTCTGTACCATCAGATTTACTGAGACATCACTATGTTCTGTTGTAGAGCGTAGCAGCATACCTCTGTACCATCAGATTTACTGGGACATCACTATGTTCTGTTGTAGAGCGTAGCAGCATACCTCTGTACCATCAGATTTACTGGGACATCACTATGTTCTGTTGTAGAGCGTAGCAGCATACCTCTGTACCATCAGATTTACTGGGACATCACTATGTTCTGTTGTAGAGCGTAGCAGCATACCTCTGTACCATCAGATTTACTGGGACATCACTATGTTCTGTTGTAGAGCGTAGCAGCAGACCTCTGTAGCATCACTGGGACATCACTATGTTCTGTTGTAGAGCGTAGCAGCATACCTCTGTACCATCAGATTTACTGAGACATCACTATGTTCTGTTGTAGAGCGTAGCAGCATACCTCTGTACCATCAGATTTACTGGGACATCACTATGTTCTGTTGTAGAGCGTATCACTGAGACATCACTATGTTCTGTTGTAGAGCGTATCACTGAGACATCACTATGTTCTGTTGTAGAGCGTAGCAGCATACCTCTGTACCATCAGATTTACTGGGGCATTTGGGGCAATTAATCCTCTGTCTGTTTTATAGACCCTTTACTGGCGTTTTATGCTTCTTGTCCCTTAATCATCAATGAAGATGCACAATAAATTACATTTGAGGATACCCAGCAATCAGTAATATAAAATGATTGTTTCATACTGATGTTAGCGTCCCGGCATTTAAGATGAATCTTCTGATAATCCCTTCACCCAGCGGCCCAGAGCTGAGAGACCACGAGTTTAACCAAATGCACCCTATTCCCTATATGATGCATTGCTTTTTGACCAGCACTGGTGCATATGGGATAGGATGTCATTTGGGACCCAGACCAGAGAGGTGTAGAGAGATCAGACCAGAGAGGTGTAGAGAGACCAGACCAGAGAGGTGTAGAGAGACCAGACCAGAGAGGTGTAGAGAGACCAGACCAGAGAGGTGTAGAGAGACCAGAACAGAGAGGTGTAGAGGGACCAGACCAGAGAGGTATAGAGGGACCAGACCAGAGATGTGTAGAGAGACCAGACCAGAGAGGTATAGAGAGACCAGACCAGAGTGGTGTAGAGAGACCAGACCAGAGAGGTGTAAAATACCAGAACAGAGAGGTGTAGAGAGACCAGAACAGAGAGGTGTAGAGAGACCAGACCAGAGAGGTGTAGAGGGACCAGACCAGAGAGGTATAGAGAGACCAGACCAGAGAGGGGTATAGAGACCAGACCAGAGAGGTGTAGAGAGACCAGACCAGAGAGGTATAGAGAGACCAGACCAGAGAGGTGTAGAGAGACCAGACCAGAGAAGCCATGCTGGTTAAAGCTGAGACCTGGGTTCAAACACCATCTGAAATAATTTGGGTCTGATTAATCTGGGTCTGATTAATCTGGGTCTGATTAATATGGGTTTGATTAATCTGGGTTTAATTAATCTTGACTGGCACAATGAAACCGATGGAATAGTCTCAAATCCGCAAACCCCACCTGTCTGGCACTCCAGGTAGTCTACAGCAAACGCTAAACGTATTTATAAGATTTCAAATAGTCTTTAATGTGAAGTATTCTACAGCTACTGCTAGGATTGAGTGGACACCACTGCTGATTGGACTAACCATAAAATATACCACCCTAGAAGACAATCCAGTTAAACTGAGGGATGCATTATGTCCCTCCCATTGGTTCCTTCCCTATATATGTCCCTCCCATTGGTTCCTTCCCTATATATGTCACTCCCTTTGGTTCCTTCCCTATATATGTCACTCCCTCTGGTTCCTTCCCTATATATGTCACTCCCTTTGGTTCCTTCCCTATATATGTCACTCCCTCTGGTTGCTTCCCTATATATGTCTCTCCCTCTGGTTCCTTCCCTATATATGTCCCTCCCATTGGTTCCTTCCCTATATATGTCCTTCCCTTTGCTTCCTTCCCTAAATATGTCCCTACCTGCGGACACACTGCCAGAAAACAAAATGCCATATTCATATCCATCTGGGTTTCAGAAATCAGCACCATTTTTGTTGGTGCTGCAGAAATGCTTGTTTTGGATAAAAAATTACTGTAATAAAACAAACACACACACACACACACACACACACACACACACACACACACACACACACACACACACACACACACACACACACACACACACACACACACACACACACACACACACACACAACACACAAGCAACATAACCCAACCGGTTCATTCAAAAATACTTTCCTACAAGGTTGGGGAAAAAAATTGTGTTTTCCTTTCCCTACCCCATACACTTAGCATAGAATACAACCTGCAAAGTATTCTGGGTGTAAGAAAATGAATGTCAATGCATTGAAATCTGACAAAGGATTATATATCTACATGGCCATCAAACATAAAATGAACTGTACTCTTACTTACAGCTAAATCATTTGAAGGACTCTGTAGTAGACCAGAACATCACTGAGTCATTGTGATGGATTTCATATCCACTCTGTAGACCAGAACATCACTGAGTCATTGTGATGGATTTCATATCCACTCTGTACACCAGAACATCACTGAGTCATTGTGATGGATTTCATATCCACTCTGTAGACCAGAACATCACTGAGTCATTGTGATGGATTTCATATCCACTCTGTAGACCAGAACATCACTGAGCCAATGTGATGGATTTCATATCCACTCTGTAGTCAAGGAAACAGACAAACAGCATGTGGAATATATAAATCTGCTGTTGTCCATCTACTAATTTTTCCACTTGTCTTTCTGTCTGTCCACATGCAGGCTAGAAACAAACACACACACACACACACACACACACACACACACATACACACACACACACACACACACACACACACACACACACACACACACACACACACACACACACACACACACACACACACACACACACACACAGGCACACACACACACACACACACACACACACACACACACACACACACACACACACACAGCCACACACACACACACACTCAGAGCATACTTGATATCAGCCGCAGCCAATTAAGTAGAACATGGCTGGAACATTGACAGATGAAGTACCACCGTCACTACAGCGTAGCAATTAGTATCAGTGGTGAAACAGGGCTGGTGGTCTACAGCTGTGGACTCTGGGGGATGGAGACACAGGGGCAAAGGGGGGGGGTTCACAAAGCAGTCACAAAGCATCCATCCCTGTATATAACCGTCTCTGTCCCTGCCTTTCTCAAAGTCAAGCTTATAATGCATTATGAGCTGAAAATAGTACATTCATAATGCTTTATAAACAAGTGTCCCATATTTTTTATTTTTTTTTACAAAATATGATCCGTGGTTAAACTATAGTTTGTCGTATTTTTTTTTTAAAGCAATATGGCCCGAGGGGATGTGGTATATACTGTATATGGCCATTATAAAATGTGTGGGTCTAATCCCGAATGCTGATTGGTTAAAACTGCATTCCAGCCGGTGTCTATTCCACAAGTTACCACCGGCTAAATCTATTACTTTAAAATGTTTATTTACTCTGATCCATCTGACTGCGCCATCCACCGTCTCATCAGCCCAGCCAGGCAATTTATAAACTTGACTAACATTTAGTATTTAACAGCAGACATTTGTATAAACCTTGTTGTCTGTCTCTCCGACATTTGCAACATTGTTTCAATATTCAAATCCGATCTCCAGCTGTCCCGTAGTAATGAACAAGTCGGGAGTCGGGACGAGACAGACAAACAGACAGGCAGCTTTTCTCAGCCAGTCGAAATCAGGAATCAGCATAATCTTTATGGACATATACAAATACATATCAATAGAAAACAGGAAAAAACTAAATGAAGTTCAGCTAGTTTACAGTCTTTCCAGCTTCAGTTTGAAGTGATTGTGTTAGCTGTGTTGTTGGCTAGCTCCTCTTAACAACAGTGTCCTGACGAGAAAGTACATTTTCTATAACCAGGTGAAAATCATGCCTCATTAATTAAACGTCACTAGAAAACAGCTCAAACAAACACAATTGCAGCTACTTTGTTGTTATTTTGGTCTGCACTGTTTGACGTAACTGAAAATTAAAAATTAGCCGTGGTTGGCTAGGGAACCGATAGAACAAACGATCAGGGTGGAAATCCAAAAGATTTGTGTCGGGACTATATCTTGTGGAAGGATATACGGTCTGATATACCACGGCTATCAGCCAATCAGCATTCAGGGCTTGAACCAACCAGTTTATAATATAAGTTACATCATAAATAAAATCGAATATAAATATCAACGCAAATTGCAGACTGTGTATTAGTAGTATGTATGGATTTTACCTAGTCGACCACCTCTCTGATTCCAATATATTTGTTTGATTTGTTTGATTCGCTTTTCAAAAGATTCAGAAGATAGGCCGCCCTGATTTTCATTAGCATTTTCAAGTAGAATAATTTACAACAGTTTTAACCTCTTACAAGGCGTAAAAGACAGTATAATTATAATTGTTATGATTTATTATTGACAAAGCGTTCAACCCGTGCAGGTTGCTCGGCGAATTCACTCCGCCCTTCTCATGGTGGAGATGACTGCAGGGTAAAACAAAGGCACTCGGTAAACAAACGCCCATTGAGCCAACGAGATGTTTTTTTTTAATTTTTAATTTATCTGGTCGTTTCTCCATTCTCTGTTATTTTACATCAGGATGAGATGGTTTTCATTTATCTGGTCGTTTCTCCATTCTCTGTTATTTTACATCAGGACGAGATGGTTTTCATTTATCTGGTCGTTTCTCCATTCTCTGTTATTTTACATCAGGACGAGATGGTTTTCATTTATCTGGTCGTTTCTCCATTCTCTGTTATTTTACATCAGGATGAGATGGTTTTCATTTATCTGGTCGTTTCTCCATTCTCTGTTATTTTACATCAGGACGAGATGGTTTTCATTTATCTGGTCGTTTCTCCATTCTCTGTTATTTTACATCAGGACGAGATGGTTTTCATTTATCTGGTCGTTTCTCCATTCTCTGTTATTTTACATCAGGACGAGATGGTTTTCATTTATCTGGTCGTTTCTCCATTCTCTGTTATTTTACATCAGGATGAGATGGTTTTCATTTATCTGGTCGTTTCTCCATTCTCTGTTATTTTACATCAGGACGAGATGGTTTTCATTTATCTGGTCGTTTCTCCATTCTCTGTTATTTTACATCAGGACGAGATGGTTTTCATTTATCTGGTCGTTTCTCCATTCTCTGTTATTTTACATCAGGACGAGATGGTTTTCATTTATCTGGTCGTTTCTCCATTCTCTGTTATTTTACATCAGGATGAGATCGGAGATGTTAAGAGGTTTTGACACCAGCTGTAAGTGTGTCTATCTATTGAACCAATTAGAGTTGTAGTTGTAGTACTGATACTGTAATACACAAACTGCACCCTATTCCCTACATAGTAGGCACTACTTTAGACCAGAGCCATGTCAGCAGTAGTGTACTCTAAAGGAAATAGGGTGCAATTTGGTATAAATTCCCTGTTCACTCTGTTGTAATTACTGTTTTCAGACAGAATAGACAGTGGTAGAACATTAGTTATCATTAGAATAGATATGAGATATTAACACTGTGTCAAGGTGATGATAATTAAAATGGAGGCAATGTGCTTTATCACCTTGATTCTACGGCAGTTAGGAGCACGGAGGTGTCATGGACAGGGGATGGTGGATCTAACACAGGGCTTGCTGGGTAAAACCCAGATGCACGCACGCACACACACACACACACATGTCTTGCTACTCCTACTACTACTGCTACTGCTTTTATCACAACTACTACTACTGCTACTGCTACAATTCCAACTACTACTACTGCTACTACTACTACTGCTGTTATGACTAGTACTACTAATACTACTACTACTACTACTACTACTACTGCTACTACTGTTATGACTTCTACTACTACTACTACTACTACTACTACTACTACTACTACTACTACTGCTACTACAACTGCTACTACTACTACCACTACTACTACTACTACCACTACTACTACTACTACTACTCCTACTTCTACTACTACCACTACTACTACCACTACTACTAATACTACTGCTACTACTACTATTACTTCTACCACTACTACTACTACTGATACTACTACTGCTGCTACTTCTACTACTTCTTTGACTGTTACCTCTGCTACTGCTGCTAATGCTACTGGTTGTGCTACAGATGCTACTAATTTTACTACTACTACTACTACTGCTACTACTACTGCTACTGCTACTATGGCTATTACGGCTACTGCTGCTACTGCAGATACCACAGCTACTTTTACTGCTGCTACTGCTACTACTGCTACTGCTACTATGGCTATTACGGCTACTGCTGCTAATGCTACTGGTTGTGCTACAGATGCTACTAATTTTACTACTACTACTACTGCTACTACTACTATGGCTATTACGGCTACTGCTGCTACTGCAGATACCACAGCTACTTTTACTGCTGCTACTGCTACTATGGCTATTACGACTACTGCTGCTACTGCTACTTATTCTACTACTGCTAATACTTCTGCTACTGCTGGTACTACTACTACTATTACTACTACTATTAGTGATACTACTACTAAAACTGCATATACTGCCACTGCTGCTACTACTGCTGCTACTGCTACAATTATTGCTACTACTACTACTACTGCTGCTGCTAAAACTGATACTAAAACTAATACTACTGCAACTACTACTACTACTACTGCTGCTGCTATTAGCGCTACTACTACTACTACTGCTGCTACTACTACTACTACTACTACTACTACTACTACTACTGCTGCTGCTAATACTGCTACTACTACTACTACTACTGCTACTACTACTACTACTACTACTACTACTACTACTGCTACTATTACTACTACTACTACTACTCCTGCTGCTGCTATTAGCACTACTTCTACTACTGCTACTACTACTACTACTACTACTAGCACTTCAGTGTATAACATGTGGCGAGTACTTGATTTTTAACAAAATTGAGAGAAACAGGGAGAGAGAGAGAGATTTTGTCTTAGTTAGTAAATTACTTAGCTACCAAATGCAGCTAGCTAGTTTAACCTACTGAAACACACTGCTCAAACAGAGAGATGCTATGTTAGCTAGCTGGCTATAACAGAGGGATGCTATGTTAGCTAAAAGGCTATAACAGAGGGATGCTATGTTAGCTAGCTGGCTATAACAGAGGGATGCTATGTTAGCTAGCTGGCTATAACAGAGGGATGCTATGTTAGCTAGCTGGCTATAACAGAGGGATGCTATGTTAGCTAGCTGGCCATGACTTTCCAACACAACACTGGAACTCTTCCAAGTCAAGGTAAGGATTTTATGGTCACCGGGGCCGCCGGCGTAAGTGCTAAACTGTTTACTGACTGTACACTAGCGTTACTGCAAGACTGTAGCAGGTTTACTAACACATTAGTTATATTAGCTGTGCTGACTATGACGTTATGTTATCTAATATGGGGACAAGGATGTTGGCCGTGTGTAGCGGATTGGCTTGGAAAGGTTTTTTCTCCTGGTCATACATACAGCTGATGTAAAAAATAGCTGAATTTCTCCAATAGAAACTCTCGTTTGCGATTACGCCCTAGATCAGCTGGATGCAGGCAGGAGTGTGCAATGTGTTATTGAATGTCACTGTCTGTCCATGTGTCACTGTCTGTCAAATTTGTCTCTCAACCTGTGTTGTAATCTTTCATTCATAAGCTAGGTTGTATCAACTTCATGATGGGTACAGGGAACATTCTAGTATCATGTAGTAGCCTAAACCTATCGATGTTACATTGAACTGGGTGAATGGAATATGAATGACAGTAACCTAAACCAATCACTGTTACATTGAACTGGGTGAATAGAATATTAATGAGAATCATCCAATATGCTGTAACAGAAATAAGGCCATGCTCATTAATTTTTTTTGTCCTCCCTCATCTTAGATGGCAAAGACCGCTACTGTTACACACAGCTCTGACACACACACTTACCCCACCAGACATGCCACCGGGGGTCTTTTCATAGTCCCCAAACCCAGAACAAATTCAAGAAAGCGTACACTATTATATAGAGCCATTATTGCACGGAACTCCCTTCCATTTCATATTGCTCAAATAAACAACAAACCTGGTTTCAACAAACAGATAAAGCAACGCCTAGCGGCACAACGCCTCGCGGCACAACGCCTCGCGGCACAACGCCTCGCGGCACAACTGCTCGCGGCACATCGCCTCGCGGCACAACGCCTAGCGGCACATCGCCTCGCGGCACAACGCCTCGCGGCACAACGCCTCGCGGCACAACGCCTCGCGGCACAACTGCTCGCGGCACATCGCCTCGCGGCACAACGCCTCGCGGCACAACGCCTCGCGGCACAACGCCTCTCCCCAATCTGACCCAGATAGTTTCTGTGTATGTATTGACATGTCGGTGTGTCGTTTTTACATGTATGTTGTTCTGTTCTTGTCTGTTAGGTTTTGTATTAATGCCGTGTTTCATGTTCTGTGTGGACACCAGGAAGAGAAGCTCACGGAGGATCCTAATAAAGTACCCGAAATACCAAACCCTAACCTTAGCCCTCAATCTAACCCCTAATCCTAACCCCTAACGCTTAGCCCATAAACCTGTAACTCTAACCTTAACCTTAGCCCTAATGCCTGACCCTTACCCCTCAATCTAACCCCCAAACCGTTACCCCTAACACTTAGTCCTGGATCTAACCCCTAACCGTAACCCCCTAATGCTTAGCCCATGAACCTGTAACCCTTAACCTCTAACCTTAGCCCTAACCCTACTTACCCACTGATGAAAAAAAAACATGACAGATGAGATGTTTACTTGGTCATGATGTTCATTGTAAAGAAAATGTGCTTTACATCACATACCGCATTCTGCAAGTACAAAGGGTATCGTTACTGTGGATTTATATCTACTGCTAATAGGATAAGGTTTTTATGCAAACGTCGGTCATCAAGGGCAATTAAGATTATTTATTTATTTGATTGTCATTCACCGGATAGGTGCAGTGAAATGCGTTGTTTTACAGGGTCAGCCAAAGTAATACGGCTCCCTTGGATCAAATTAGGGTTAGTGAAGGTGTTGATGATTATATGACTAATTACCCGCATGTTCTGAAGGACCTAGCTAATTACCATATCCACATGACTAGCCAATACAGTTATTAAGAAAAATTAATTCATATTGTCTGTTTACCGAGACACACACACACACAGAGCCAGTTTTCACAGACCCAGATTAAAGCCCACACCTGGACTAAAAAAAAAGCAATAGAGATGTTTTGGTTCGCAGAGTATTAATCTGGGTCCGGGAAACTGTCCCATACTGTGAGACTAGGGTATCCATCAAAAGACTGTGTCGTTCACGATGTGAGTGTTAAAGAGAGCAGTGGCCCACTGAAAGCCCCCCTCAAAAGCCCTCAGAAAGCAGATAAGCAGCACTTTATTAGGCCCCTTTTCCCTAGCATGTCCCGGCTGTGTAGTCCTAGTATTGTCCTGATGTTGCTCTTCAGGAGACAGCTGCAGAAAGATACTACACAGAGAGATTACACCTCTGAGAGCCTCTGTCTGTCTGTCTCGCCCTTGGCCTGTCAGCAGCACGCTGGCTGCATCCCAAATTATCCCCTATATAGTGCACTGCTTTCAGCCAGAGCCTTATGGGCCTTACTCAAAAGTAGTGCACTCTATAGGGAACAGTGTGCCATTTGGTACATCCACACTGACATGGAGCTATTAGCATGCTATTTTAAGATCCTGGAGCCCTCACTAGCTGGCTCACTCACTCTGGCATGCCTGTCAGACAGACAGAAAATCCTCATTTTGTACTTTTCTTTTCTTCTCCAGAGGTAATCCCTCTCTTTTCTCTGCACTTGTCTTTTGACTAGGGGGCGAGCTCAGCTTTCAGTGATCATATAGGCCTCGCTATCTATTCACGGCAGAGCGAAGAGACAGAGAGGCAGAGGGAGAGAAAGAGAGAGAGAGAGAGAGAGAGAGAGGGGAGAAAGAGAGAGAGAGAGAGAAAGAGTGAGAGGGGAGAGAGAGAGTAGGAGAGACAGAGAGAGAAAGAGAGGGACAGAGAGAAAGAGAGAGAGAAAGAGAGAGAGAGAGAGAGAGAGGGAGAGAGAGAGGGAGAGAGAGAGTAAGATAGAAAGAAAGAAAGGGAGAGAGAAAGAAAGACAGAGAAAGTGTGAGAGAGAGAGAGAGAGAGAGAGAGAGAGAGAGAAGGTACAGACGTCGTCTATACCAGGGATGACAGGTCGACTCTGTTTCCGGCTAAAGAACATTGTAGTTAATTGTCGGAGAGCCTTTTATCCTGCCTCCACATTGCAGGCCTTAGAATACATTTAACATGATGTTTTTCAAACGCCACGATGACAACTAAAACTGTGCGGTGTCTAAGTTTTCCTCAGGTATACGGTTGGCCTTTATGGGAGTGCTCAACAGGGAGGCCTGAGGGAGGGACATTCTTTTCAATGGACAACCTGAGGCACAATGGACACGTCTCTCATCACTGTCTGGGGTAGGTAACCCATCTTCATATGAAAAGGAAGAGGAACAGGAACTTTCTCACGTGTCAGTGTTATAGCGAGCATTAAAATACCCTGATTGTATATACTCCAATAGATATACAGTATGCCTGAGGAAAAGTTTTAGTTTTCATCCTAGCGTATGATATACGCTATATATTCAAAAGTGTGTGGACACCCCTTCAAAACTAGTGAATTCGGGTTACTTCAGCCACACCCATTGCTGACAGGTGTATAAAATTGAGCACATAGCCATGCAATCTCCATAGGAAAACATTGGCAGTAGAATGGCCTCACTGAAGAGCTCAGTGATGTTCAATGTGGCACCGTTACACAATGCCACCTTTTCCAACAAGTCAGTTTGTCAAATTTCTGCCCTGATAGAGCTGCCGGTCAACTGTAAGTGCTGTTATTGTGAAGTGGAGACGTCTGGGAGCAACAACGGATCATCAGTGAAGTGGTAGACCACAGAAGCTCACAAAAATGGTCCGGGGCTGTTTTTCATGGTTCAGGCTAGGCACCATTGTTCCAGTGAAGGGAAATCTTAACACTACAGCATACAATGACATTCTAGATGATTCTGTGCTTTCAACTTTGTGGCAACAGTTTGGGGAAGGCTCTTTCCTGTTTCAGCAAGACAATGCCCCTGTGCACAATGCGAGGTCCATACAGAAATGGTTTGTTGAGATCGGTATGGAAGAACTTGACTGGCCTGCACAGAGCCCTGACCTTAACCACATTGAACACCTTTGGAATGAATTGGAACGCCGACAGCAAGCCAGGCCTTATCGCCCAACATCAGTGCCCGACCTCACCAATGCTCTTGTGGCTGAATGGAAGCAAGTCCCTGCAGCAATGTTCCAACATCTAGTGGCAAAGCCTTCCCAGAAGAGTGGAGGCTGTTATTGCAACAAAGGGGGGGACCAACACCATATTAATGCCCATGATTTTGGAATGAGATGTTCAATGAGCAAGTGTCCACATACAACATGATTAAAAGTATATATTAAATAAAGGTTAGTTAAAAAAATACAAAAATAAACCTTCCCAATAAACCAATGTAACAGTATAGCTTCCGTCCCTCTCCTCGCCCCAACCTGGCATGGAGCCAGGGACCCTCTGCACACATAGACAACAGCCACTCTCGAAGCATCGTTACCCATCGCTCCACAAAAGCCGCGGTGCCAGTTCAACGTCTGGTTGAGTTGTCAACTAATGTGAATTCAATGTGAAATTTACAGAAAAAAATTGTATCCATGTCATTGGATTTAGGAAAAGTTGGTTGAAAACAATACCGAGTACCCTTAATGTTACGGATGTCGTGGGAAGAAGGAGAGGACCAAAGCGCAGAGTGGTAAGTGTTCATCTTATTTAATGAAAAACCTGAACACTGAATAACAAACAAACAACCGGAACAGTTCTGTCTGGTGCAGACACACAAAGACTGAAAAACAACCACCCACAGAACACAATCGAAAACAGGCTACCTAAATATGGTTCTCAATCAGGGAGGAAGGCTCTTTGACAGCTGCCTCTGATTGAGAACCATACCAGGCCAAACACAGAAATAGAAAATCATAGAAAAACTAACATAGACAACCCACCCCAACTCACGCCCCCGACCATACTAAAACAAAAGACAAAACAAAGGAACTAAGGTCAGAACGTGACCCTTAAGTTGATTACTTATTTTTTACAAATCGAATCAATTTTCCCACGTTTATTCACAAGGATCTTTTTTGTTGTCGAAACAACATTGATTCTACCAGTGGGTTGATTTCCATAGTATTATATGTTTTATATATATATATATATATATATATATATATACTATGGGAACAGTTTGTTGTAATTTGAACTATCTTATAACTACTATCCATCCATGCTGTAATATAATGGGGTCGAGAACGATACTATTGTACAGGGTTTTGCTCCAAACATGTCAGGGAATAGTTTGGCTTTTTATTATCCATGTTAAATAAATACCACTGGTATTTAATCCAACAAGCCAAAACAATATAACCTATGCAGGATGGAGCTGGGTGTTATTCATGGTATTGAATTGGATCAACAATGCTGTTCTCTCCCATCGGTCTTAGTTGATCTAGAAAAATATAGTGAGTCGCTTACCCATTATACCACCTGTGGGCTGACTCATGCTGTCTTGGCCCATTATACCACCTGTGGGTTGACTGATGCTGCCTTGACCCATTATACCACCTGTGGGCTGACTCATGCTGCCTGACCCATTATACCACCTGTGGGCTGACTCATGCTGTCTTGGCCCATTATACCACCTGTGGGTTGACTCATGCTGCCTTGACCCATTATACCACCTGTGGGTTGACTCATGCTGCCTTGACGAATTATACCACCTGTGGGCTGACTCATGCTGCCTTGACCCATTAATCCACCTGTGGGCTGACTGATGCTGCCTTGGCCCATTATACTACCTGTGGGCTGACTGATGCTGCCTTGACCCATTATACCACCTGTGGGCTGACTGATGCTGCCTTGACCCATTAAACCACCTGTGGGCTGACTCATGCTGCCTTGACCCATCATACCACCTGTGGGCTGACTGATGCTGCCTTGGCCCAATATACTACCTGTGGGCTGACTGATGCTGCCTTGACCCATTATACCACCTGTGGGCTGACTTATGCTACCTTGACCCATTATACCACCTGTGGGCTGACTCATGCTGCCTTGACCCATTATACCACCTGTGGGCTGACTCATGCTGTCTTGGCCCATTATACCACCTGTGGGCTGACTCATGCTGCCTTGACCCATTATACCACCTGTGGGCTGACTCATGCTGCATTGACCCATTATACCACCTGTGGGCTGACTCATGCTGCCTTGACCCATTATACCACCTGTGGGCTGACTCATGCTGCCTGACCCATTATACCACCTGTGGGCTGACTGATGCTGCCTTGACCCATTAAACCACCTGTGGGCTGACTCATGCTGCCTTGACCCATCATACCACCTGTGGGCTGACTGATGCTGCCTTGGCCCAATATACTACCTGTGGGCTGACTGATGCTGCCTTGACCCATTATACCACCTGTGGGCTGACTTATGCTACCTTGACCCATTATACCACCTGTGGGCTGACTCATGCTGCCTTGACCCATTATACCACCTGTGGGCTGACTCATGCTGTCTTGGCCCATTATACCACCTGTGGGCTGACTCATGCTGCCTTGACCCATTATACCACCTGTGGGCTGACTCATGCTGCATTGACCCATTATACCACCTGTGGGCTGACTCATGCTGCCTTGACCCATTATACCACCTGTGGGCTGACTCATGCTGCCTGACCCATTATACCACCTGTGGGCTGACTCATGCTGCCTTGACCCATTATACCACCTGTGGGCTGACTCATGCTGCCTTGACCCATTATACCACCTGTGGGCTGACTCATGCTGCCTTGACCCATTATACCACCTGTGGGCTGACTCATGCTGCCTTGACCCATTAATCCACCTGTGGGCTGACTGATGCTGCCTTGGCCCATTATACTACCTGTGGGCTGACTGATGCTGCCTTGACCCATTATACCACCTGTGGGCTGACTGATGCTGCCTTGACCCATTAAACCACTGGTGGGCTGACTGATGCTGCCTTGACCCATTATACCACCTGTGGGCTGACTGATGCTGCCTTGACCCATTATACTACCTGTGGGCTGACTGATGCTGCCTTGACCCATTATACCACCTGTGGGCTGACTGATGCTGCCTTGACCCATTATACTACCTGTGGGCTGACTGATGCCTTAGAAAATGAACTGCTATTCTCTCTATGTGTCTATTCTCTCTATGTGTCTATTCTCTCTATTCCCTCTATGTTCTCTATTTGTCTATTCTCTCTGTCTATTATCTCTATTCTCTCTATTTCCCTATTCTCTCTGTGTCTACTATCTCTATCTCTATATTCTCCCTATTCTCTCTATGTCTCTATTCTCTCTGTGTCTTTTCTTTCTAATCTCTCCATTTGTCTTTTCTCTCTATTCTCTCTGTCTCTATGTAGGAATTCTAGATATGTGTCTATCTCAATTATATATACAGTTGAAGTCGGAAGTTTACATACACCTTAGCCAAATACATTTAATCTACGTTTTTTTTTATACATTTCCTGACATTTAATCCTATTAAAAATTCCCTGTTTTTGGTCAGTTAGGATTACCACTTTATTTTAAGAATGTGAAATGTCAGAATAATAGTAGAGGGAATGATTTATTTCAGCTTTTATTTCTTTCATCACATCCCACTGGGAGTGGGTCAGAAGTTTACATACTCAATTAGTATTTTGTAGCATTGCCTTTAAATTGTTTAACTTGGGTCAAACGTTTTGGGTAGCCTTCCACAAGTTCCACACATTTTGGCCCATTCCTCCTGACAGAGCTGGTGTAACTGAGTCAGGTTTGTAGGCCTCCTTGCTCGCACACGCTTTGTCAGTTCTGCCCACAAATGTTCTATAGGATTGAGATCAGAGATCATTGTCCATTTGGAAGACCCATTTGCAACCAAGCTTTAACTTTCTTCAATATATCCACATATTTTTCCTTCCTCATGTTGCCATCTATTTTGTGAAGTGCACCAGTCCCTCCTGCAGCAAAGCACCCCCACAACATGATGCTGCCACCCAGTGCTTCACGGTTGGGATGGTGTTCTTCAGCTTGCAAGCCTCCCCCCTTTTCCTCCAAACATAACGATGGTCATTATGGACAAACAATTATATTTTTATTTTATCAGACAAGAGGACATTTCTCCAAAAAGTACGATCTTTATCCCCATTTGCAGTTGCAAACCGTAGTCTGGCTTTTTAATGGCGGTTTTGGAGCAGTGGCTTCTTCCTTGCTGAGCGACTTCTCAGGTTACGTCGATATAGGACTCGTTTTACTGTAGATATAGATAATTTTGTACCTGTTTCCTCCAGCATCTTCACAAGGTCCTTTGCTGTTGTTCTGATTTGCTATTGATTTGCTATTTTCACAACAAAGTACGTTCATCTCTAGGAGACAGAACGCGTCTCCTTCCTGAGCGGTATGATGGATGGTGTTTATACTTGCGTAATATTGTTTGCAAACATGAACTTGGTACCTTCAGGCATTTGGAAATTGCTCCCAAGGATGAACCAGACTTGTGGAGGTCTACAATTCTTTTCTGAGGTCTTGGCTGATTTCTTTTGATTTTCCCATGATATCATGCAAAGAGGCATTGAGTTTGAAGGTAGCCCTTGAAATACATTCACAGGCACACCTCCAATTGACTCAAATTATGTCAATTAGCCTATCAGAAGCTTCTAATGCCATGACATCATTTTCTGGAATTTTCCAAGCTGTTTAAAGGCACAGTCAACTTAGTGTATGTAAACTTCTGACCCACTGGAATTGTGATGCAGTGAATTATAAGTGAAATAATCTGTCTGTTGGAAAAATTTAAACTTCCGACTTCAACTCTTAGTCATGCCAGGGAAGGTGGTGTAGATGAGGCTGGGCCTAGTTAGGCTAGAGGTGGTGGTGTAGATGAGGCTGGGCCTAGTCATGTCAGGGAAGGTGGTGTAGATGAGGCTGGGCCTAGTCATGTCAGGGAAGGTGGTGTAGATGAGGCTGGGCCTAGTTATGTCAGGGATGGTGGTGTAGACAAGGCTGGGCCTAGTTATGTCAGGGATGGGGGTGTAGATGAGGCTGGGCCTAGTCATGTCAGGGATGGTGGTGTAGATGAGGCTGGGCCTAGTCATGCCAGGGAAGGTGGTGTAGACGAGGCTGGGCCTAGTCATGCCAGGGAAGGTGGTGTAGAAGAGGCTGGGTCTAGTCATGTCAGGGATGGTGGTGTAGATGAGGCTGGGCCTAATCATGTCAGGGATGGTGGTGTAGACGAGGCTGGGCCTAGTCATGTCAGGGATAGTGGTGTAGATGAGGCTGGGCCTAGTCATGTCAGGGATAGTGGTGTAGATGAGGCTGGGCCTAGTCATGCCAGAGATGGTGGTGTAGATGAGGCTGGGCCTAGTCATGCTATGGATGGTGGGGTAGACGAGGCTGGGCCTAGTCAGGCTAGAGACGGTGGTGTAGACGAGGCTGGGCCTAGTCATGCCAGGGATAGTGGTGTAGACGAGGCTGGGCCTAGTCATGCCAGAGATGGTGGTGTGGATGAGGTTGGGCCTAGTCATGTCAGGGATAGTGGTGTAGATGAGGCTGGGCCTAGTCATGTCAGGGATAGTGGTGTAGACGAGGCTGGGCCTAGTCATGCCAGAGATGGTGGTGTAGATGAGGTTGGGCCTAGTCATGCTATGGATGGTGGGGAAGACGAGGCTGGGTCTAGTCATGCCAGTGATGGTGGTGTAGATGAGGCTGGGTCTAGTCATGTTAGGGATAGTGGTGTAGCTGAGGCTGGGTCTAGTCATGCTATGGATGGTGGTGTAGATGAGGCTGGTTCTAGTCAGGTTATATATGGTGGTGTAGATGAGGCTGGGTCTAGTCAGGTTATAGATGGTGGTGTAGATGAGGCTGGGTCTAGTCAGGTTATATATGGTGGTGTAGATGAGGCTGGGTCTAGTCAGGTTATATATGGTGGTGTAGATGAGGCTGGGTCTAGTCAGGTTATGCTAGTGGATGATAAGAGTATAGTGGGGAAGTGTCAGACTAGGGGGGAGGAGGAGGGTGTCAAGCGGAGAAGGAAAAAGGGGAAGAAGAAAGGAGGTGGGAGGGGGAGGCTGGGGTGGTCAAAGGCACCATGGAACCTTTGCCTGGTGCTGGGGGGGGGCTGACAAGAGAGGAAGGGCAGAATGGGAGATGGAGATGAGGAGGAAAGTGCATCTGAGGAAGAGGATGAAGAGTTTTCTTTCAGACTCCTCTTCAGTGGGTCCAGAGCTGACAGCCAGTCAAGCAGAGGGGTCAAAGTGCACGTTGAGAGAACTGACAAGGTTCCTGAATGAGACCAAGGGGAAAAAAGTTCATCTTGAGGCTTTTTTTTCTGCTCCGAGAAAGTTTGTAAGATCAGTACAACATGCTATTAAAAATGAGGGGCATGGTGTCCTCTCACCCAGGAAATGATTTAGGTTGAGGAAGTGGGTCACAACAGTGCGAAAAGGTCTAACTTTAGATGCTGTTTAGATGTATAGTTTCTTTCTGGCACTGTGGCTTTTTGAGCTTTGTTATTGGTCTCTTTTTTTGCTGGACTTTCTCCCACTTCTTATGGAGACTCTACGGTTAATTAAACCTGTCTAGGACACAGGTTCCGCTAACGGAACCCCCTCCCCCCAACATTCCGCTGAAAAGTCAGCGCGGGAAATTCAAAAATGTTTTTTAGAAATATTTAACTTTCACACATTAACAAGTTCAATACAGCAAATGAAAGATAAACATCCTGTTAATCTACCCACCGTGTCCGATTTTCAAAATGTTTTACAGCGAAAACATAACATAACATGTTAGATCACCACCAAATCCAAAAAAACACACAGCCATTTTTCCCAGCCAAAGATAGGATCACAAAAGCAGAATTAGAGATAAAATGAATCACTAACCTTTAATAATCTTCATCAGATGACACTCATATGACTTCATGTTACACAATACATTTATGTTTTGTTCGATAATATGCATATTTATATCCACAAATCTCGGGTTTACATTGGCACCATGTTCAGTAATGCCTCCAAAATATCCGGAGTAATTAAAGAGAGCTACGTCAGATAACAGAAATACTCATCATCAACTTTGACGAAAGATACATGTTTTACATATAATTAAAGATACACTGGTTCTTAATGCAACCGCAGTGTCAGATTTTAAAAAAACGTTACGAAAAAAGCATACCATGCAATAATCTGAGACGGCGCTCAGATGTAAATATATTTCTCCGCCATGTTGGAGTCAACAGAAATACGAAATTACATCATAAATATTCCCTTTGATGATCTTTCATCAGAATGCAGTGCAGGGCGGCACTGACTCTCCTGCCCAAAAAAGGGGACTTGTGTGAACTTACGAACTGGAGGCCTGTGGCATTACTCTGTGCGGACTACAAGATACTTGCCAAGGTCCTCTCTAACAGACTGAAGTCCCATTTGGAGTCGATAGTAATTAAGGACCAAACATATTGTGTACCGGGAAGCTCAATCACTGACAACTTGTTCTTAATCAGGGACATGTTGGACTTGTTGAGACGTTCTAATGTGAACTTTGGACTGGTCTCTAGTTCAAGAGAAGGCTTTTGATAGAGTGGACCATGAGTATCTGTTTAATGTGATGTTTGGGTTTGGGAAAGGTTTTTGATCTTTGTGAAGCTGTTGTATGCTGGGGCGGGCTTCATGTATGATCAAGGTGGGAGGGGGGCTCAGATCCTTTACTACTGTTTAATGTGATGGTCTCTGCGCACCTTAGGGTAGAATATGAGTTCTATAAAATGCTAAAAAGCGTGGAGATGTTTCAGGAGATATGGTGTGTTGGGGGGGGGGGGGGGCTGGGGAAGATGTTTTGGATATACGGTTGTAGGACTGGGTATTGTGATGTTGGTTTGTATCGTGTTGTAGAGGGAAAGGTGAGTATGGTACATATATGCAGTACTGGATATATTTTGGTGTTTATTTTTAAGGAGGGTGAGTTTTTTTTTTATGAAATGAGAAAGTTTCAGTAAAGAAAGACAAAAAGTCTCTCTCACACACACACACACACACACACATACACACACACACACACACACACACACACCCTGGCCTGATGACTCCTTGCTGTTCCCAGTCCACCTGGTCATGCTACTGTTCTGCCTGCGGCTATGGAACCCTGACCTTTTCACCGGACGTGCTGCCTTGTCCCAGACCCGCTGTTTTCAACTCTCTAGAGACAGCAGGAGCGGCTATGAAAAGACAACTGACATTTACTCCTGAGGTGATGACCTGTTTAATTAACCCTCTACAACCACTGTGATTATTGTTATTTGACCCTGCTGGTCATCTATGAACATTTGAACATCTTGGCCATGTTCTGTTATAATCTCCACCCGGCACAGCCAGAAGAGGACTGGCCACCCCTCAGAGCCTGGTTCCTCTCTACGTTTCTTCCTAGGTTCCTGTCTGTCTAGGGTGTTTTTCCTAGCCACTGTGCTTCTACACCTGCATTGCTTGCTGTTTGGGGATTTTAGGCTGGGTTTCTGTTACAGCACTTTGCGACATCAGTTGATGTAAAAAGTGCTTCATAAATACAGTTGATTGATTGGTTAAATGAAGGAAGGACATGCCGTAGTAGATATCATTAGTTAATTTTGACACTAGTCGTTTACAACTTTAGACTAAAATGTTATTAGTATTCACCACAAGGTAACTAACGCTGCTTCAGGCTTTGATTACAACAATTCCTTGGTTACGGACATTAAAGATTTTCTGCCAAGTGTTAAGTGGAGTCTCACAGGAATATAATTTGCTATAAATTGCTATCACATATATCGTCTGAATATAGATAAGAGATAACCTGGCATAACAACGTCCTCTCCGACAATGCAGAGAATGCAGTGTCATAGTGTTGATTTATCCCATACGGCCAATCGACTGATTGGTGTAGATTCTGTCCAACTAAATTCTAGATCAAAGGTCACACATTCTTGTGAATTATTGGGTAACACTTAGCCTGCATGCATAATGTTTTCTAACCTTTCAGAGGCATGTATGAGCTTTGACAATGTATTTAAAAAATATAATGTATTGTATCATAGTATGGTATGTCTCTCTGCATTAAATAAATTGCTGCAACAACAAAAAAAGATAATTAAATATACACAATTAACCACATATTTTGTCCTGCCAAAAACTGGCTAAAATTATTTTCATGGTCCTATATATGAGAAGGTATGGAGACGGTGCCAGTCCCTTCAAGTGTACTGCTAAACTCTGAGGAGATCCTTTCTCCTTTCTACAGACACTATTTGTCTGCCACCAGAAAAGCACTAGAGTTTACTGAAGTTACGCTCCTTTCAAACACAAGCTGATGAAACCATGAACAGTCAATCAGATTCAAGTGGTGGTGAAGTGGTGGTACTGAGGTGGTGGTGGTGAGGTGGTGGTGAGGTGGTGGTGAGATGGTGGTGGTGAGGTGGTGGTGGTGGTGGTGGTGGTGAGAGGGTGGTGGTGGTGTGGTGGTGATGGTGGTGAGGTGGTAGTGGTGGTGGTGAGTTGGTGGTGGTGGTGGTGGTGGTGGTGAGGTGGTGGTGGTGAGATGGTGGTGAGGTGGTGGTGGTGATGGTGGTGAGGTGGTGATGGTGGTGAGGTGGCGGTGGTGAGGTGGTGGTGGTGAGGTGGTGAGGTGGTGGTGAGGTGGTGGTGAGGTGGTGGAGGTGAGGTGGTGGAGGTGAGGTGGTGAGGTGGGGGTGGTGGTGGTGAAGTGGTGGTGGTGGTGAGGTGGTGGGTGGTGAGAGTGTGGTGGTGATAGGGTGGTGGTGAGGTGGTGGGTGGTGAGAGGGTGGTGGTGGGTGGTGAGAGTGTGGTGGTGAGATGGTGGTGGTGGTGAGGTGGTGATAGGGTGGTGGTGAGGTGGTGGTGAGGTGGTGATAGGGTGGTGGTGAGGTGGTGGGTGGTGAGAGGGTGGTGGTGAGGTGGTGGTGAGGTGGGGAGGTGGTGGTGGTGAGGTGGTGGTGGGGTATTGGTGGTGAGGTGGTGGTGGTGGTGAGGTGGTGGTGGTGAGGTGGTGGGTGGTGAGAGGGTGGTGGTGAGGTGGGGAGGTGGTGGTGGTGGTGGTAGTGGTGAGGTGGTGGTGGTGAAGTTTTGGTGGTGAAGTTTTGCAAGACTACATTACCCATCCCCGACACTGTCAACCAAGACTCAAGACTACATTACCCATCCCCCAACACTGTCAACCAAGAGTCAATACTACATTACCCATCCCCCGACACTGTCAACCAAGAGTCAAGACTAAATTACCCATCCCCCGACACTGTCAACCAAGAGTCAAGACTACATTACCCATCCCCCAACACTGTCAACCAAGAGTCCCACAGGAATATAATTACCCATCCCCCAACACTGTCAACCAAGAGTCAATACTACATTACCCATCCCCCGACACTGTCAACCAAGAGTCAAGACTACATTGCCCATCCCTCGACACTGTCAACCAAGAGTCAAGACTACATTACCCATCCCCCGACACTGTCAACCAAGAGTCAAGACTACATTACCCATCCAACCAACACTGTCAACCAAGAGTCAAGACTACATTACCCATACCCCAACACTGTCAACCAAGAGTCAAGACTACATTACCCATCCCCCCAACACTGTCAACCAAGAGTCAAGACTACATTACCCATACCCCAACACTGTCAACCAAGAGTCAAGACTACATTACCCATCCCCGACACTGTCAACCAAGAGTCAAGACTACATTACCCATCCCCCAACACTGTCAACCAAGAGTCAAGACTACATTACCCATCCCCCAACACTGTCAACCAAGAGTCAAGACTACATTACCCATCCCCCAACACTGTCAACCAAGAGTCAAGACTACATTACCCATCCCCCAACTCTGTCAACCAAGAGTCAAGACTACATTACCCATCCCCCGACACTGTCAACCAAGAGTCAAGACTACATTACCCATCCCCCAACACTGTCAACCAAGAGTCAAGACTACATTACTCATCCCCCAACACTGTCAACCAAGAGTCAATACTACATTACCCATCCCCCGGCACCGTCAACCAAGAGTCAAGACTACATTACCCATCACCCGGCACTGTCAACCAAGAGTTAAGACTACATTACCCATCCCCCGACACCGTCAACCAAGAGTCAAGACTACATTACCCATCCCCCGACACCGTGAACCAAGAGTCAAGACTACATTATCCATCCACCCAACACTGTCAACCAAGAGTCAAGACTACATTACCCATCCCCCAACACTGTCAACCAAGAGTCAATACTACATTACCCATCCCCCGACACTGTCAACTAAGAGTCAAGACTACATTGCCCATCCCCCCGACACTGTCAACCAAGAGTCAGACTACATTACCCATCCCCCGACACTGTCAACCAAGAGTCAAGACTACATTACCCATCCCCCAACACTGTCAACCAAGAGTCAAGACTACATTACCCATCCCCCGACACCGTCAACCAAGAGTCAAGACTACATTACCCATCACCCGACACTGTCAACCAAGAGTCAAGACTACATCACCCATCCCCCAACACTGTCAACCAAGAGTCAAGACTACATTACCCATCCCCCAACACTGTGAACCAAGAGTCAAGACTACATGACCCATCCCCCAACACTGTCAACCAAGAGTCAAGACTACATTACCCATCCTCCCAACACTGTCAACCAAGAGTCAAGACTACATTACCCATCCCCCAACACTGTCAACCAAGAGTCAAGACTACAATACCCATCCCCCAACACTATCAACCAAGAGTCAAGACTACATTACCCATCCCCCAACACTATAAACCAAGAGTCAAGACTACATTACCCATCACCCAACACTATCAACCAAGAGTCAAGACTACATTACCCATCCCCCAACACTGTCAACCAAGAGTCAAGACTACAATACCCATCCCCCAACACTATGAACCAAGAGTCAAGACTACATTACCCATCCCCCAACACTATAAACCAAGAGTCAAGACTACATTACCCATCACCCAACACTATCAACCAAGAGTCAAGACTACATTACCCATCACCCAACACTATCAACCAAGAGTCAAGACTACATTACCCATCCCCCAACACTGTCAACCAAGAGTCAAGACTACAATACCCATCCCCCAACACTATCAACCAAGAGTCAAGACTACATTACCCATCCCCCAACACTGTCAACCAAGAGTTAAGACTACATTACCCATCCCCCGACACCGTCAACCAAGAGTCAAGACTACATTACCCATCCACCCAACACTGTCAACCAAGAGTCAAGACTACATTACCCATCCCCCAACACTGTCAACCAAGAGTCAAGACTACATTACCCATCCTCCCAACACAGTCAACCAAGAGTCAAGACTACATTACCCATCCCCCGACACAGTCAACCAAGAGTCAAGACTAAACTAATTCACCTTGGTGGTGTGCAGACTGGTTTTATATTATTCTTAACGATGTCACACAAACCAGAAAAAAAATGCAACAATATGTCTGTCAAAATCCCCTGGGATCCGTCATAGGGACTGTACAGTTGAGGATCCCCAGGGATCCGTCATAGGGACTGTACAGTTGAGGATCCCCTGGGATCCGTCATAGGGACTGTACAGTTGAGGATCCCCTGGGATCCGTCATAGGGACTGTACAGTTGAGGATCCCCAGGGATCCGTCATAGGGACTGTACAGTTGAGGATCCCCAGGGATCCGTCATAGGGACTGTACAGTTGAGGATCCCCAGGGATCCGTCATAGGGACTGTACAGTTGAGGATCCCCTGGGATCCGTCATAGGGACTGTACAGTTGAGGATCCCCAGGGATCCGTCATAGGGACTGTACAGTTGAGGATCCCCAGGGATCCGTCATAGGGACTGTACAGTTGAGGATCCCCAGGGATCCGTCATAGGGACTGTACAGTTGAGGATCCCCTGGGATCCGTCATAGGGACTGTACAGTTGAGGATCCCCTGGGATCCGTCATAGGGACTGTACAGTTGAGGATCCCCAGGGATCCGTCATAGGGACTGTACAGTTGAGGATCCCCTGGGATCCGTCATAGGGACTGTACAGTTGAGGATCCCCTGGGATCCGTCATAGGGACTGTACAGTTGAGGATCCCCAGGGATCCGTCATAGGGACTGTACAGTTGAGGATCCCCTGGGATCCGTCATAGGGACTGTACAGTTGAGGATCCCCTGGGATCCGTCATAGGGACTGTACAGTTGAGGATCCCCTGGGATCCGTCATAGGGACTGTACAGTTGAGGATCCCCTGGGATCCGTCATAGGGACTGTACAGTTGAGGATCCCCTGGGATCCGTCATAGGGACTGTACAGTTGAGGATCCCCAGGGATCCGTCATAGGGACTGTACAGTTGAGGATCCCCAGGGATCCGTCATAGGGACTGTACAGTTGAGGATCCCCAGGGATCCGTCATAGGGACTGTACAGTTGAGGATCCCCAGGGATCCGTCATAGGGACTGTACAGTTGAGGATCCCCAGGGATCCGTCATAGGGACTGTACAGTTGAGGATCCCCTGGGATCCGTCATAGGGACTGTACAGTTGAGGATCCCCTGGGATCCGTCATAGGGACTGTACAGTTGAGGATCCCCAGGGATCCGTCATAGGGACTGTACAGTTGAGGATCCCCAGGGATCCGTCATAGGGACTGTACAGTTGAGGATCCCCTGGGATCCGTCATAGGGACTGTACAGTTGAGGATCCCCTGGGATCCGTCATAGGGACTGTACAGTTGAGGATCCCCTGGGATCCGTCATAGGGACTGTAGAGTTGAGGATCCCCTGGGATCCGTCATAGGGACTGTACAGTTGAGGATCCCCAGGGATCCGTCATAGGGACTGTACAGTTGAGGATCCCCTGGGATCCGTCATAGGGACTGTAGAGTTGAGGATCCCCTGGGATCCGTCATAGGGACTGTACAGTTGAGGATCCCCAGGGATCCGTCATAGGGACTGTACAGTTGAGGATCCCCTGGGATCCGTCATAGGGACTGTACAGTTGAGGATCCCCTGGGATCCGTCATAGGGACTGTACAGTTGAGGATCCCCTGGGATCCGTCATAGGGACTGTACAGTTGAGGATCCCCTGGGATCCGTCATAGGGACTGTACAGTTGAGGATCCCCTGGGATCCGTCATAGGGACTGTACAGTTGAGGATCCCCTGGGATCCGTCATAGGGACTGTACAGTTGAGGATCCCCAGGGATCCGTCATAGGGACTGTACAGTTGAGGATCCCCAGGGATCCGTCATAGGGACTGTACAGTTGAGGATCCCCTGGGATCCGTCATAGGGACTGTACAGTTGAGGATTCCCTGGGATCCGTCATAGGGACTGTACAGTTGAGGATCCCCAGGGATCCGTCATAGGGATTGTACAGTTGAGGATCCCCAGGGATCCGTCATAGGGACTGTACAGTTGAGGATCCCCAGGGATCCATCATAGGGACTGTACAGTTGAGGATCCCCAGGGATCCGTCTTAGGGACTGTAGAGTTGAGGATCCCCAGGGATCCGTTATAGGGACTGTACAGTTGAGGATCCCCAGGGATCCGTCATAGGGACTGTACAGTTGAGGATCCCCTGGGATCCGTCATAGGGACTGTACAGTTGAGGATCCCCAGGGATCCGTCATAGGGACTGTACAGTTGAGGATCCCCAGGGATCCGTCATAGGGACTGTACAGTTGAGGATCCCCAGGGATCCGTCATAGGGACTGTACAGTTGAGGATCCCCAGGGATCCGTCTTAGGGACTGTAGAGTTGAGGATCCCCAGGGATCCGTTATAGGGACTGTACAGTTGAGGATCCCCAGGGATCCGTCATAGGGACTCTACAGTTGAGGATCCCCTGGGATCCGTCATAGGGACTGTACAGTTGAGGATCCCCAGGGATCCGTCATAGGGACTGTACAGTTGAGGATCCCCTGGGATCCGTCATAGGGACTGTACAGTTGAGGATCCCCAGGGATCCGTCATAGGGACTGTACAGTTGAGGATCCCCAGGGATCCGTCATAGGGACTGTACAGTTGAGGATCCCCAGGGATCCGTCATAGGGACTTAATTTATAGAAGGTTGTATTCTAATTGCCATTAATTTATGTAATTCTGTACCAGTGCAAAGCTTTGTTAATTACGTCTAATTTCTGAAGATGTTTTTATTGTATATAATCTCTATAATCTCACATTTTAAGTATAACATAGATTCGTTCACCGAGCCTGAAAAACCTGTTACTGTTTTTTCAATATGTCTGGCCCTGGGATAGCCATATTATCTTTTTTTCCCCCATATTGATTAATAAACTCTATTATAATTCCATGTGATACATTGCATAGCATCAGCACACGAGGACCTTCTGGGTTCACAGGTCTACGCGCTGACATCCCCAGAATGACGGAGATGATGCCGTGGTCTATGACATCACCGTCTGGCTACGTCCTGATCCATAGTCGGCCGTAGACTCAGCTCCCTATCGATCCTCTGCTGTAGACCTCCAGATGGACCTCAACCCCTTTAGGAGACACAGACAACTACTCCATAGCTTACTTGCTGGTCCTCCTGTCATTTGGTATCCATGATAACAATACATATGAAGGGTATAAATACTAAAACTAGTACATCTAATATACAGGTATGAATACTAATACTGCTTCTACTACACAGGTATACATACTACTACTGATATTACTACACAGGTATACATACTAATACTGATATGACTACACAGGTATAAATACTAATACTGATATTACTACACAGGTGTAAATACTAACACTACTATTACTATACAGGTATAAAACTAATAATACTATTACTATAGAGGTATAAATACTAACCATTATATTACTATATAGGTACAATACTAATACTATTATTACTTTAGAAGTAAATATAGTGATACTTATATTACTATACAGGTGTAAATACTAATACTACTATTACTATACAGGTATAAAGGCAACTAAAATGTTAATGTAAAACTTAACATAGGGAGGGTGAGGAATATTGTGTACCACCCTCCTACATTCTCCTCAAGGGTTTCAAACCATCTCTCATGTACATCAGTTTTTCCGAACGGACCTATGACGTAGGTCCGGGTGCAGGGTGTAAGGGTGCAGGGTGCAGGGTGTAAGCTGTGGGTGCAGGATGTAAGCTGTGGGTGCAGGATGTAAGCTGTGGGTGCAGGATGTAAACTGTGGGTACAGGGTGTAAACTTTGAGTTTAGGGTGTAAACTGTGGGTGCAGGATGTAAACTGTGGGTGCAGGATGTAAACTGTGGGTGCAGGGTGTAAACTGTGGGTGCAGGGTGTAAACTGTGGGTGCAGGATGTAAACTGTGGGTGCAGGATGTAAACTGTGGGTGCAGGATGTAAACTGTGGGTGCAGGATGTAAACTGTGGGTGCAGGATGTAAACTGTGGGTGCAGGATGTAAACTGTGGGTGCAGGATGTAAACTGTGGGTGCAGGATGTAAACTGTGGGTTGCATCTAACTACCCAGCTAGCATATAATCTTCTGAGAACCATACGTTCCTTAGAGCTTGGCGAGAGCGTGGTTGTCCTACGGTTATTTTTGCAGACAACCTTCTTACAACTTTCTGGGAACGGCGCAGGATACCCAGCTAACACATCATGTTCTGGGAGCCATGTTTCTTTAGGTGGTACATTTTCAGTACTTCAGCATAATATTTCCTACTAGTTTCCTCATGGTTCTATTTCAAATCATGTTCTCAGAACGTTCTGAGAAACGTTAAGAAACAATGTTCTTCTTACATCTTGTTAAGTGTGTTCAGGTGTGTTACCTGATAAAATAAGAGTTCAATTAAAAATACAATTAAAAACTTTGTATGAGTTATAAAAACATGGCATTCTAGTGCCATCCTGGTGGTGCAGTGGACTAATTCTATGGATAGAGAACCGAAGATTATAGGTTTGAATCTCCCGGACCTTCAAATAACTTATAATTTGTGTTCTCAGAACGTTGATAAAACCTCCCTGGAAAACTTTCAGAGATCCATAACAAAATGTTCTCAGAACTGCCCTGCAACCTAAAAATTAAAGTTCCCAGAAGAGGTGAAATTGTCACTTCTGTTCTCAAAACCTTGAAAAAGCATTCTGTTTTACTGGTCAGGAAACTTATGGCTTTGTTTCCAGAACCAATGGGAAACCAAAATCTTACGTCCCCACAACTTCCAAGGAACCAAATGTGCTAGCTGGGCAATTTGTAAAGGAAACCTTTTGAGACGTACTTGACCGAGTCCGTGTACTGAATGACTAGTCAGCGCTGCGGTATGAAATCAAACCTCAAAACTATCATTCATTGGTGTAAATGTCTTCACGTTTGCACTTTATACTAAACTAACTTTCATTAATAACCCATTATATATGCTTTAAATATGTTTATAAATGTTGATAAACTATTATAAAATATTACGCATTTTTAT
>NC_143032.1:83975000-84002500 GCF_057628025.1 Oncorhynchus mykiss | reverse complement strand
TTGTGGTCCGACTCAAATTGCCGGCAACGCTTCGAGTACACCCCACCTTTCATGTCTCCTGCCTCAAGCCGGTTCACCTCAGTCCTCTGTAACATCACAAAGACGTTCTCTTTCTCTCTAGAATTCCTGGGAAGGCCCAAGACTTCTATCCATGTCCTTGACCTGTCATGCTACACAATTAGCCTGTTGCTAACATTAACCAAATGGATAACTGAACTGATATCAACAAGCATAAGATACTAAGTATTATTTTTTTTAAGAATCCAACACTTACAGAACTTAACACACCCTTTATAAACATGACTTTGACAAGTCAATATAGTCTATGAGTAATTACACAACTATTTGGGATAGGATCTATGACAACTTTAGCCTGCTTCCAGTAGGATCAGGTTCTCGCCCCTGTAGCTACGTCTCTCACCTTCCCCTTCATTACAGTCAACCGCTCCATCCCAGACAGAGAGTTAAAATCAGCTTGACTTACCTTCCACAACAAACACACAGCATGTTTTGTAAATGAACCGCTTGGAGACACGCGAGGCCTTGCACGCAAGGTGGTGAATCTGAGACTCAGAGAGAGAGAGAGAGAGAGAGAGAGAGAGGGAGAGAGAGAGAGAGAGAGAGGGAGAGAGAGGGAGAGAGAGAGAGAGGGAGAGAGAGAGAGAGAGAGAGAGAGAGAGAGAGAGAGAGAGAGAGAGAGAGAGAGAGAGAGAGAGAGAGAGAGGGAGAGAGAGAGAGAGAGAGAGAGAGAGAGAGGGAGAGAGAGAGAGAGAAGTGACAGAATGAGTCAGCCTTTCCTTCTTTATCAACAGAATCTTTCATAAAAAGACAACAATGGCGATCCCCACACGCTGTTTGTTTCTGCCCCTCCTTCCTCTCTATGTCTCAACCAACTGCCTGGACAAAGGTCTGCGCTAGTTTTACTAGAAAGGCAGGCCATTCACTGCCTAACACCAAATAGTCAACTTTTGGGCCGACTGGGTTTCCCTCCACTGGGGGGAAACTGAGATGGGGGCAACAGAGAGTGGCTTTAGTATACCGGGTTGAAAAAAGGAAAGGCTTTATCATGAATGAGAGTCTATGTGCTTTGTGTTTTTAAATGAGTCGCTAACAGAGCTGTCTGTCTGTTGCCACTGCAGCGCTACTACTGTGCTGTTGTGTTCTGGGGCAAGGGGTGGGGGGGGGGGACGTTTTAAGTAGGTTCAGCACTATTTAACATCAATGGATATCACTTGAAAAGATCAGGTTACATAGAGAGGTTTAAGAAAAGCTAAAAAATACATTTAAAAAAAGGAATCTAGTTCGTATCAACAAAATGTATTTTGGTGATAATAAACAACATCTGGTTGAGATTTATTAACAGGTTGGCCTGTGTTTGTTGCTGTCGATTCTAAATCATAATTTAAATAACAGATTTTTTTTTTATAATGTAACGAATGAATAAAAAACGACTTAAATTCCTGATCTTGATATTCAACTATACACTTAAATTTACATACATATTATGGACGTCAATTAACATCCTGATGTCGATACGCTTATTTGATGAAAAGGACTATTGCACAACACGGACCAACATTTAATGGTCATACTATATCAAAGTCCAGATCCCGGACGAGTCCCCTAAAATAAGGCTAGTCTGACTTTTTTTTTAAAGCTGCTTGAAATAATAACTAAGATGTTGTATTGTCACATACACTCGATAGGTGTAGTGTAATGTGTTGTGTTACAGGGGCAGTCATAGTAGTTTAATAGGTGCAGTGTAATGTGATGTTTTACAGGGTCAGTCATTGCAGTACGGCACCCTTGGAGAAAATTAGGGTTAATTGACTTGCCCAAGGGCACAACGATTGATTTTTCACCTTTGGTATTCGAACCAGCAACCTTTCAGTTACTGGACCAATGCTCTAACCACTAGGCTTCCTGTAGTATTCCACAAAAAAAAATCGGTCTTTGTGGTCATTCTCTCCCTGTTCTTTTTAGACAACACAGTCATATTCTGGAGTGAAGCATGTTGGTTGCTGATTTCATCCCTAAATAAGTCCCTTGTTAACCCTAAAGGTTGCTTCCCATTTAAAACAGCTTGTACATAAACTATATAGTGATGACTTTTCGGCAAGGGTTTTTCCGGGCTGTTCGTGCACACGACTATTTCTCCAGGCAATCCGAAGTTGGTAGCCGTCTGTTGGTTCTAAAATTAAATTTTAGTTGTCATTCAAGAGATAAATTGTTTTTCAATGCAAAAACAAAATTACTTGATAAATACTGCACCAAACATCTTAGTTAAACGCAAAATAAGATCTCCTCTGCATTTTTTTTTTCATTTTTTTTTTTTTAAACAAATTTCAAATCAAATTGTCACACGTTCCTAATACAACAGGTGTAGGTGGTAGACCTTCCATGCTTACTTACAAGCCCATAACGAACAATTCAGTTTTAAGAAAAATAAGAGTTAAGAAAATATCTACTAAATATCTACTAAATTAGCTAAAATAAAACAATTGAAATAGTAACAATAACAAGGCTATTTAAAGGAGGTACGGAGTCAATGTGCGGGGGTACCGTTTAGTTGAGGTATTTGAGGCATATGTACATGCATGATAAGTGACTATGCATAGATAATAAACAGCAAGTAGCAGCAGTGCAAAAAAAGGGGGGCGGGGTTAATGCAAATAGTCCAGGTAGCAATTTGATTAGCTCGTCTGGTAGGCTCGTGTCACTGGGCAGCTTGTGGTTGTGCTTTCCTTTGTTGTCCATAATAGTTTGCAAGCCCTGCCACAATCCGACGAGAGTCAGAGGCGGTGAAGTACGATTCAATCTTACTTTTTTTGACGCTTCGCCTGCTTTGATTTCTTATAAGCGTCCAGGTTAGAGTCCTGCTCCTTGAAAGGTGAATCTCTACCCGTTAGCTCAGTGCGGATGTTGCTCGTAATCCGTGGCTTTTGGTTGGGGTATGTAGGTCACTGTTGGGATGAAGTCATCAATGCACTTTTTGATGAAGCCGTTGACTCCTCAATGCCATCGGATGAATCCCGGAACAATTTCCAGTCTGCTAGCAAAACAGTCCAGTAGCTTAGCATCCGCATCATTTGACCACTTCCGTATTGATTGAGTCACTGGTACTTCCTAATTTAGTTTTGTTTGTAAGCAGGAATCAGAAGGATATACTGTAATTATGGTAAGATTTGCCAAATGGAGGTTGAGGGTGCACTTTGTACCCATCTCTGTGTGTGGAGTAATGGTGGTCTATAGTTTTTTCCCCTCTGGCTGTAAATGTGACATGCTGGTAGAACTGAGGTAATTTAAGTTTCCCTGCATTTAAGTCCCAGGCCTCTAGGAGTGCCACCTCTGAATGAGCATTTTCTGCTTTACTTATGGCCTTACACAGCTTGTTGAGTGTGGTCTTAGTGCCAGCAAAGGGTTTGTGGTGGTAAAACGACAGCTACGAAAAATATAGAAAACTCTCTTGGTAAATAGTGTGGTCTACAGCTTATCATGAGATACTCTACCTCAGGTGAGCAAAACCTTGAGACTTCCTTAGATTTTGTGCACCAGCTGTTTACAAATATACATAGAACGCCACCCCTTGTTTTACCAGAGGCCGCAGTTCTATTCTATATAAAACTATCTTGGTAAATAGTGTGTTCTACAGCTTATCATGATATACTCTACTTCAGGTGAGCAAAAACTCTACAGCTTATGATGAGTATCAAAACAAAACCTAATATTAGATTTAGCGCACCAACTGTTATTGACAAATAGACACAGACCAGTGTCTTACCAGAGGCAACTGTCCTGTCTTACCGACGCACGGAAAAACCCAGCCAACTGTTTATTATCCATGTCGTCCTTCAGCCACGACTCGACAATCCCATTGGTAGGATAGTCTTGAACGGACCTCATCCAGTTTATTCTCCAGTGATTGCACGTCGGCCAATAGGACGGATGGTAGAGTCGGGTTACCCACTAGCCGACGAGTCCTCACAAGGCACCCGGACCTGCGTCCCCTGTATCCCCTGTATCGCCTTCTCTTCTTCACGTGGATGACGGGGATTTAGGCCTGGTCTGGCAGTAAATCCCTACTCGTTTTAAAGAGAAATCTTCGTCTACTTCCAGCTGAGTAATCGCTGTTCTGATATGCAGTAATCTAACCTAACAATTTCACAACAACTATCCACACACACAAGTGTAAAGGAATGAATAAGAATATGTACATAAAAATATATGGATGAGCGATGGCCGAATGGCATAGGCAAGATGCAATAGATGGTATAGAGTACAGTATATACATATAATATGTAATGTAGGGTATGTAAACATTATATAAAGTGTTATAAGAGACGGTGTCAGAAACATTATATGCAAAGTAAGTTGCAAAAAATGCAATGCAAGAAAACACACAAAATAGCACAACTGGTTAGGAGCCCGTAAAACGGCAGCCATCTTCTCCTGCGCCATTGTCATTTCTTGAGTTGTTGATTAATTCAGACTATTTTGAGTGTATTAATGCTACGGTGTATCAAAATGGACAAACAGTGCTATTGCTGCTTTTTTTCTCATTTTTAAGCGAAGGTCTTTAAAGGGAGTACGGGAGCACTGGTTCGGTTCGCCTAGCCGAGTTCATCTAGCCCAACCTGAAACAAGCTGACGCCTTAACCCTCAAGTCCTCTAACCCTGAGTAAAATGTCCTGTTTCCAAGTGTGTACATGTAAGTCAGAATATCTCTAATGATAAGTAGATCGTCAGTATTTGAAAAGTTATTCTACAAACGAAGCGAGAACAGACTTGATTAGTCGGCTCTGGAAGTTAGACATGCTAACGGCCCCTAACACCTTGTCTGTCTGTTGTCCTCATATCATGTCTCAACACTTACATCACAAGAAAGACAAGAAGATTTCTTGATTTGATGGGTGTCATTTTTTTTGTGGAATTAAAAAAATAAATAAAGAAGTAATGATTCAATACATTTGAAATGTTTACAAATTAGATGTGCTGAAATGAAAGCAACTTCAGAAAATTAACACTTGGGTTATCGTGAAATTATGTCCGATCTCACAAACAATGTAAAGTATGTTTAGACAGGTGTAATCTATACCTAAGCGTGTTGATTTTTTAATCCTGCTATTGACACAACTTGTTGAATTATGCAAGAGAACGTGATAACAGTAATGAATGAGGCAGTCTAGACAGTGCAGGCGCGTGCAGCTAGGATAGACAGAGCGTGGTTACCGCCCTGTTCCACCCCTTTATGTTATATATTCACATATGCAAATTAGACAAAGTTATTTATTTTAACACAAAAAAAATTACAAAATACTTGATACAATAATAAAAAGTGTATGTGAGTGCATTCTAAGAAAAAAAAAGGAATGCCATTTTACAATAAATTGAATACCTCCATTTCCACCATTTTTGCATTTAAAAAAAAAATGTTTTAGTCATTTGCAGACACTCTTATCCAGAGTGACTTATTGTTAGTGATCTTAAGATAGCTAGGTGGGAAAACTACATTCAGACCCTTTGACTTTTTCCACATTTTGTTACTTTACAGCCTTATTCTTAAATTGATTATATAATGTTCTCCCTCATCAAGCTACATACCCCTAAATGACAAAGCAGAAACATGTTTTTTTTTTAAATGTTGCAAATTATCACATTTATTTTTGCTAAATATCAATTTTTACATCAGTATTCAGACCCTTTACTCAGTACTGTTGAAGCACCTTTGGCAGCGATTACATCATTGAGTCTTCTTGGGTATGATGCTATAAGCTTGACACAGCTGTATTTGAGGAGTTTCTCCCATTCTTCTCTGCAGATCCTCTCAAGCTTTGTCAGGTTGGATGGGGAGCGTTGGTGCACAGATATTTTCAGGTCTCTCCAGAGATGTTTGATCGGGTTCAAGTCCGAGCTCTCCAGCATTGTCTTGGCTGTGTGCTTAGGGTCGCTGTCCTGTGGGAAGTTGAACCTTCAGCCCAGACTGAGCTTCTGAGTGCTCTGAAGCTCATCAAGGATCTTTGCTCCATTCATATTTGGGATGATGCTGCCACCACCATGCTTCACCGTAGGGATGGTGCCAGGTTTCCTCCAGACGTGATGCTAGGCATTCAGCCCAAAGAGTTCAATCTGGATTTCATCAGACCAGAGAATCTTGTTTCTCATGGTCTGAGAGTTTTCATGTGTCATTTGGCAAACTCCAAGCGGGCTGTCATGTGCCTTTTACAGAGGAGTTGCTTCAGTCTGGCCACTCTACCATAAAGGCCTGATTGATGGAGGGCTGCAGAGATGCTTGTCCTTCTGGAAGTCTCTCCCATCTCCGCAGAGGAAATCTGACCAAGGCCCTTCTCCCCCGATTGCTAAGTTTGGCTGTGCGGCCAGCTCTAGGAAGAGTCTTTGTGGTTCCAAACTTCTTCAATTTCTTCCATTCTTGGGGACCTTCAATACTGCAGAAATGTTTTGGTACTTTTCTGCAGATCTGTGCCTCAACACAATCCTGTCTCGTAGCTCTAAAGACAATTCCTTTGACCTCATGGCTCGGTTTTTGCTCTGACATGCACTGTCAACTGTAGGACCTTATATGGACAGGTGTGTGCCTTTCCAAATCATGTATTCTAGTATTCTAGTCAAGGCCTATCCTATTTAACTAATAGTGTACAGAAACTAATCTTCAGATATACTACATAGTCTTTCCATATAGACTATCCATCCATCTATACATCCCATTACACTAGATACACTACATGACCAAAAGTGTCTGGACACCTGCTCGTCAAACATCTCATTCCAAAATCATGTGCCAGCTGTTATATAGAGTTGGTCCCCCCTTTGTCGCTGAAACAGCTGACACTTCACCTGGTAGGAGTGGCCTGTGCAGAGCCAGAGACACCAGCCCTGAGAGGATGGAGAGGAGGATCTGATGGTTCAGTGTCTGAAGTCAGCGGATAGATCTAGGAGGATGAGAACAGCTTTCACAATGCGGAGAGCCTCTGTGACAGAGAATAGCAGTCTCGGTTGAGTGACCCGTCTTGAAGCCTGATTGGTTAGGGTAAAGACAATGGTTCTGAGAGAGATAACCAGAGAGTTGAGAGACAGCACGCTCAAGTGTTTTGGACAGAAACGAAAGGCCTACAGGTCTATAGTTTTTGATGTCAGATGAGTTGAGTATTGTTTTCTTGAGGGGTCTCGTGTCTCGGGCCATTTTGAAGTCAGAGGGGACGAAGTCCAGTGGTCAGGGAAGAGTTGAGGGAAGTGAGGAATGGGAGAAGGTCTCCAGAGATGGTCTGGAGAAGGGAGGAGGGGATGGAGTCGAGTGGGTTGTAGGGCGGCCAGACCTCACCAGTCGCAGGATTTCATCTGGAGAGAGAGGGGAGAAAGAGGTCTAGGCGTAGGATTGTTCTGTGTGATTTTGACTAGTTCACTGAATAGGATGAGTGAATGAGGAGCAGATGTCGTCAACCTTCTTTTTAAAGAGGTTGACAAAGTCCTCTGCAGAGAGGGAGGGGCGGAGGATTAAGGAGGGAGGAGAAAGTGGAGAACAGTTTTCCAGGGTTATTTTTTTGTATTTTTTAAATTGAACCTTTATTTATCTTGGCAAGTCAGTTAAGAACAAATTCTTATTTTCAATGACGGCCTAGGAACAGTGGGTTAACTGCCTTGTTCAGGGGACAGAAGGACAGATTTTTTACCTTGTCAGCTCGGGGGATCCGTTCTAGCAATCTTTCGGTTACTGGCCCAACGCTCTAACCACTAGGCTACCTGCCACTCCAGAGGCAAAAGCTTAAAATGGTAAGTGGCTTTAGCAGCATATACAGAGATCGATAAGTCAGAAAGGAGAAAGGATGATCCGGAATCTTAGTTTTCCTCCATTTCCACTCAGCTTCCCACAGCCCTGTTCTGTAAGCTCGCAGTCAGTTAACCATGGAGCAAGAAGGGCCGAGCCGGACAGGAGGAAAGGGGACGGTGCGAGTCATAGGATGCAGAAAGGGAGGAGAGTAGGGCCGAAAGAAGCAGAATCAGGAAAGAGGTGGGAGAAGGACATTGGAGAAGGTAGAGTTGATAGAATAGTAGAGGAGAGAGTAATGGGAGAGAGAGCAGAGATTGTGATGGCACCTGACCATCTGGGTAGGAGCTGAGTGGCTAGGGTTGGAGGGACTGAGTGGTTAGGGTTGGAGGAAAGGGAGACAGAAAAGGAAACAAAGTAGTGATCATAGACATGGAGGGGGGTTGCACTGAGATTAGTAGGATAACAGCCTCTAGTAAAGAGGAACTTAATTAAGAGTATTGCTTGCCTTGTGAGTTGGAGGGGATTGGGAAACGGTGAGGTCAATAGAGGCAAGGAGGGGAACGAGAGAGTTGGAAAGAAATGACTCAAAGGCAGATGTCAGGAGGTTGAAGTCGCCAAGTATGAAGAGTGATGAGCCATTGTCAGGAAATGAGCTTACAAAGGTGTCGAGCTCATTGAGGAACTCTCTAAGGGCACCTGGTGGGTGATAGATGACAACAATGTTCAGTTTGAGTGGACAAGGAACAGTGACATCATGAAATTCAAATGAGCAGACGGCCTTGTGAGAGGGGGAGAAAAGAGAAAATTACCAGAAATTAGTAGCCCTGTGCCACCACCACTATGACCAGATCCTATTGGACTATGAGAGAAAACATAGTCGGGACTGAAGGGCAGCATAGGCTGCAATGAACTCGCCGTTCTTGACCACAGATCTGCAGTTTCAAATGCTGCCAGACACTCGGAATTCCACTTGAGTTGCGTGCACAGGGTACACTAAATTATAATGACTGCAGCCAAGGGGTGGGGAGCCAACAGGGAGAGGAATGAACAGGCATAGAAAACACGAACATAGTTGTCAAAGCTGCGAATTAGCACAATTAGATAATCAGAAAATAACTAGGTAAGATACTCAAGTGAGAGAGTGGTGTGGAGCCTTCCTCTATTTCTTTCCTCGAACAACTGGGCAGAACCGTCTTTGTTTCACCGATGAGACCGCCACTGACACGACCACCGCTTACAGCTGCCGCTGAGCTGTAAGGGGAGACTGAAGTACTAACACCAATTGCTAATTGCCTAGCAGAGCTGAAGAGCACAGCTCCCTGTACTAATTGCTGATTGCTTAGGAGAGGAGAAACCACTCCCCCTCCAATACAGCCACTGATTACCAAAACAAGTCACAAATTACCCTGCCCCTTGATCCTGGTTGATGTGTCAACAATAATCTGCAAGTTATGAGCAGTCAGCAGTTCACACACCAAGTAGGCTACTGGGAAGACAGGCAGCATTTAAAGTAGATGGCCCTAGCTAGCAAAAAGACAGTACTAGACAACAGATAAAGACAAAAATGATATAACTCCTGGAGTTATCAATAGTCCTCTAGGTATAGAATGAAGAACAATACCTGAACTCTACTAATTACTTGTCTGTGCCAGCAACATGGGACAATATAGTCTAGCAAGCAACTGCAATGGGAATTTGCATTGAGATTTAACTAACTGATTTTGTTGACTAAATATAATAAAGATTTGACTGATGACTATCAGGTTTGGTCAAATATAGATAAAGAGTTATCTTAATATATGTCTCTGGTGTTTTATGTTAGGTTAAGAGTGCAGTGTGCACTTCAATGCACTAAGTAGGGTCCGTCTGCCTGAGAAAGGAAAATGCAAAGAAAAAGCTAGCTATTAGGTAGTTACGCTAGCCTGCTGTAGCACATAGCCAGCTAGCTAGGTAGTTACGCTAGCCTGCTGTAGCACATAGCCAGCTAGCTAGCTATATTGCTGTGTAACAACCAACAGAAAACAGCACATTTCTACTTTCAAAGTTAGTAACTAGATGGCTACTAAAGTTATTTAACTGTAACTGTAATTTTATGTTAGCTAGTTATACTTTTCTGGCTAGTTAGCTAGCTAGTTATCTTGCAAGCTAGTTCATTTTTGCTGACAAAGATTCCAGAGGTAAAGTTAACGTTAGATAGCTAGGCTAGCAGTAGCTACAATAACTGTTCTTTCTTTGTATTAGTTAATAACTATACTCATATTCAAAATCGTGTTTTTGTGCTAATGATGATTTTCTATTTTCATAATAGGTCAACACAGCGAGATGTGGCTTAGCGTGACCACGCCCCCGATTAGATTAACTACTGACATCTTTTTCTGTTGTTTCAATAAACCTTTTCAGCAGTCTCACGTGTCATTGACTGTCACAAGAACAAATTATTTGCATTATACTTACTTTGCCACTCTGATTTGTTACCAGACAGTAATGCTGGCTGCACCATACTTCCCTCACTGTTTGTTTACCCCTGGCTTTTTTGCCAGTTAGCTGAAGTTAGCTGGCTGGCTAGCGAGATAAGTTAATCTCGACCTAATACGCTAGTCTTAGATACGTCTCGTTTCTACTTCCAGTCTTTTGGCTACCCTTGAACGTTCTAGGTATTTCGATTGTTGTTGGCTTGCCTATATGTTCTTTCAACTTCCTGGGAGCCAGCTGTGGAGACAACCCTACCAAATGGCCTAAAGTAGCCTATGGCGATATCTACACCTACATAGTGGAATCTCCAGGGTTGCATAAATATCCAAATGCAGAAGAATATTATAGCTGTTATTTAGACAGATATATCTCACTAGTCCTTACTACAAGCTAATTAGCAAGCTTTATGCAATACACATAGCTAGTTAGATACAAACAAGTGCTTGTGACTTACCAGTGATGAAGTGCTTCAAACACACAGTGTATTGTGCAACCGGAGCACGTGAGACAGACAAAAGGTGAGTTATTCCCATTAAGACTTGATAGCAAGGATGTTGATGCATATCAAGCCATTTTTCACATTGAATTAATCCAACGTTTTTTGTCAAACACATGAAAATAATTTTCAACCAGGCAGGTGGGGCACAAAAGTCAGAAATACCGATATAATAAATGCCTTACCTTTGAAGATTGTCTTCTGTTGGCACTCCAAAAATATCCCAGAAACATCACAAATGGTCCTTTTGTTCGATAATGTCCTTCTTTATATCCCAAAATGTCCATTTATTTGGCGCATTTGATTCAGAAATACACCGGTTCCAACTCGCCCAACATGACTACAAAGTATCTAATAAGTTACCTGTAAACTTGGTCCAAACATTTCAAGCAACGTTCCTAATCCAACTTAAGGTATCCTAAAACATAAATAATATTTTATGAGATGATGGAGTTGATGTGAGCCATGACCAGTCTTTCAAAGCACTTCATGGCTACCTACGTGATTGCTACGGGGCGGTAATCATTTAGGTAGGTTACCTTCGCTTTCTTGGGCACAGGGACTATGGTGGTCTGCTTGAAACATGTTGGTATTACAGTCTCGGTGAGGGAGAGGTTGAAAATGTCAGTGAACATACTTGGCAGTTGGTGTGTTTATGCTCTGAGTACCCGTCCTGGTAATCTGTCTGTTCCCACAACCTTGTGAATGTTCACCTGTTTAAAACTCTTACTCACATCGGCTACGGAGATCGTGACAACAGAGTCATCTGGAACAACTGCTGCTCTCATGCATGCTTCAGTGTTGCTTGACTCGAAGACCTCACATACTGTAAGTAATTTAGCTTGTATATTTGGGGGGGGGATATTATGTAGAGGGTACATTGGAAGGGGGTGTATTTTGTAGGGGTATATTGTGTAGGCATATATTGTGTTGGGATATATTGTGTAGTGGTATATTGTAAAGTGTTATATTGTACAGTGGTATATTTTATAGTGGTATATTTTGAAAGGGGGATATTGTGTCTTAGGCTGGACACTCACGCAGTTAGGATCTTTATTCTCCACCTAGGGTTGTTAACACCCCATGGTTCCACTTAACAATCAGAGGGGGAAAAATACTTTTTAGTGTTCCAGAGATAAAACACTTAAGCTCTTCCGACTGGCATGGAAGTGGCTAGATTCTTCAGAGGTGTAAGAATATTTAGGAGTCTACCCTCAAGTCCCCTAACTCTCAAGTCCCCTTAACTCTCAAGTCCCCTAACCCCCAAGTCCCCTACCCTCAAGTCCCCTAACCCTCAAGTCCCCTAACTCTCAAGCCCCCTAACCTTCAAGTCCCCTAACTCTCAAGTCCCCTACCCTCAAGTCCCTTAACTCTCAAGTCCCCTAACCCTCAAGTCCCCTAACCCTCAAGTCCCCTAACTCTCAAGTCCCCTAACTCTCAAGTCCCCTAACCCTAACCCTCAAGTCCCCTAACCCTCAAGTCCCCTAACTCTCAAGTCCCCTAACCCTAACCCCCAGGTCCACTAACCCTCAAGTCCCCTAACTCTCAAGTCCCCTAACCCTCAAGTCCCTTAACCCTAACTCTCAAGTCCCCTAACCCTAACCCCCAGGTCCACTAACCCTCAAGTCCCCTAACTCTCAAGTCCCCTAACCCTCAAGTCCCCTAACCCTCAAGTCCCCTAACCCTAACACTAAATCCCATAACCTTCAAGATGGTAGTGTGTGTGTGTGTGTGTGTGTGTGTGTGTGTGTGTGTGTGTGTGTGTGCGTGTGTGTGTTTGCGTGTGTGCGTAGCGTAGTGCACTCCAGGCTGCCCTACATCCCCATCCCCAGTCTCTGATTCTCCAACCAGTGCCCATCTGCCACCTTTATCCCTCTTCCTGTGCTTATTGTACATCTTCAGAGGTATTGAGACCTTTAAATGTAGAAGCACCTGGTTTTCTGTGTTTTTTTCTCCCCTTTGTCCTCATTCTCTCCTCTCTTCTCTTCGTCCTCCTCCTCTAGGGCAGCACCAGCTTTTGGCTGTTAAAAAACATGGTTTGTTAAGAGCTAGGCTGCTCTCCAATTGAAGAGCAGTCTTTTCTTCTGTATCCTCTAAGACTTCCACTTCTTCCCTCCTTTGCCTGTTGGCTGTGCTACTGGTCGTCTTTTATGCGTTCTTAGCCACCTGGAAGCAAAGAGGCATTTTGATGAATTTATGCTTCTCATTTGGGCTTTGTTTGTTTGTTTGTTTGTTTGTTTGTGTGTGTGTTTAGTCCCCTGAATGCAGCGGATGGCTGTTGATGGCAGGACCACTGCAGACCTCTAGTGTGAATACTGAGCTATTCTCTATTTCCACCTGAATGATGTGCCCAAAGTAAGCTGTCTGTTGCTCAGGCCCTGAAGCCAGGATATGCATATAATTGGTACCATTGGATAGAAAACACTTTGACGTTTGTAGAAATATTAAAATAATGTCAGAGAATATAACACAATAGATATGGTGTCAGAGTCGTGTGTATAGGTGGCAGGGAAGTCAGGTGCAGGAGAGTCAAACGGAGTGTAAAATGGAGTCTTAATAAATGTCCAAGTAACATGCTCCATGACACTAATAAGACGCGCACCTATACAGTAAACACAACACTGACAATAAACTATCTCTGACAAAGACATGAGGGGAAACAGAGGGTTAAATACACAACAGGTAATGAATGGGATTGAAAACAGGTGTGTGGGAAGACAAGACAAAACCAATGGAAAATGAAAAAATTGATCAATGATGGCTAGAAGACCGGTGACGTCGACCGCCGAGCACCGCCCCGAACAAGGAGAGGCAACGACTTCGGCAGAAGTGGTGACACACGGTAGGAGAACAACCAAAGGAAAAACACATTTTCAAAAGGTAAGTGAATATCTAATATTAATATAATAATAATATCTAATCTCTATTTGTGAATTCATGAAACCTGTGACGGTGGAAAAATATTTTGATGTGGGGAGCCGTCCTCAAACAATGTTTTCACTGTAATGGCTACTGTAAATCGGACAGTGCAGTCAGATTAACACGAATGTAAAGCTTTCAACCAATATCAGACAGTTATATGTACCTAAATGTTTAATATCTATAATTATTATGATTATTTATTTGAATTGCGCGCCCTCCAGTGTCACCGGAAGTTGTCCCGCTAGCGGGATGCCTATCCCACAGAGGATTTATCTAGACCCCACCTTACAATACGAACTAGAACCCGCGGCATAAAGTCCACACAGAGAACTTCACACCCACCGTCCCCTGGGTTCTACTGAAAACGGTCTTCACTTGTCATCTTTCGCTTGTCAATCATCTATGAAATGGCCAGTCACTAGTTATTTAACCTTCATGTATTCAGATTAGTTTCCATCATATCTCGTTTCGTTAACCACCTCTGTATTCAAGTTAGTCTCTGTTATATAGCCAGGTTAGTATCTGTTATTTAACCAGGTTAGTCTCTGTTATGTAACCAGGTTAGTATCTGTTATATAACCAGGTTAGTCTCTGTTATATAGCCAGGTTAGTCTCTGTTATAGAGCCAGATTAGTCTCTGTTATATAGCCAGGTTAGTCTCTGTTATGTAACCAGGTTAGTCTCTGTTATATAGCCAGGTTAGTCTCTGTTATATAGCCAGGTTAGTCTCTGTTATGTAACCAGGTTAGTCTCTGTTATATAGCCAGGTTAGTCTCTGTTATATAGCCAGGTTAGTCTCTGTTATGTAACCAGGTTAGTCTCTGTTATATAGCCAGGTTAGTCTCTGTTATATAGCCAGGTTAGTCTCTGTTATATAGCCAGGTTAGTATCTGTTATATAACCAGGTTAACATCTGTTATATAACCAGGTTAGTTCAATACAACTCTGTTACATAACCAGGTTAGTATCTGTTATATAACCAGGTTAGTATCTGTTATTTAACCAGGTTAGTCTCTGTTACATAACCAGGTTAGTATCTGTTATATAACCAGGTGAGTTGAATGGAGCTCAGCTCAGTTTGGCTCATTACTGTGGAAATGGTACAAGACTCTCGGTCCGTTACCACAAAATCAGTCCATCAGTTCACACACATCACACACACACACCACACACACCACACACACACACACACACACACACACACACACACACACACACACACACACACACACACACACACACACACACACACACACACACACACACACACACACACAAACACCAAACACACCAACAATATCTCAAATGTATTACCAATTTGACTTCAGGCTCTGATGTTGATCCACACACACACACCACACACACCACACCACACCACACCACACACACCACACCACACACACCACACCACACCACACCACACACACCACACCACACCACACACACCACACCACACCACACACACCACACCACACCACACACACCACACCACACCACACACACAAACACCAAACACACACTGCACACCAACAATATCTCAAATGTATTACCAATTTGACTTCAGGCTCTGATGTTGATCCACACACACACCACACACACCACACCACACCACACCACACCACACACACACACCTTGACCACAGAGGAGCTCCAGAATCAGTCGACCAGTACACACGTGTCACCACCCTGACCTCAGAGATCCTTATTATTCTCTGTGTTCGGTTAGGTCAGGGTGTGACTCGGGTGGGAAAGTCTATGTTTTCTATTTCTTTGTTTTTGGCTGAGTGTGGTTCCCAATCAGAGGCAGCTGTCTATCGTTGTCTCTGATTGGGGGATCATATATAAGTTGTCCTTTTCCTTTTTGGGTTTGGTGGGATCTTGTTGTTCTGTATAGTTTGTTTTGCCTTACAGAACTGTGCGCTTTCGTTTTTTGCCGTTTATTATCTTGCTTTTGGTGTCATCGATAAAAAGAACGATGTACGCTTACAACGCCGCACCTTGGTCCGGTCATTCCACAAACGAGAAGGGTAACAACACGTGTCCCCTTCCATTCCCTCCATCCTCCATCGCCACCTCTCCAGACCCTTGCAGCCCAGAGGGAGAGAGGTGTAGACCTTGGACTCCTGTCACCGCGGGCGTTATTGTATTTATAATAAACTCAAGTTTAATGTCCCTCTCAGCCTTTGTGGACTTTGTTAAAAGTGATACAGGTCTCAGAGCTGCTACCATTGGTGGCAAAGTGACATTTATTACGGCGTTCAAAATCCCAACTGCCACACACACACCCAACAACCCCCAAACAAACCAAGGCAATTGATAATTAGCATTTAAATTCCAGATGACTTTCTAGAACTTTTAAATGATTTAATTTGATGATCTTTCTCCTTTTGTATTACTCTCTCCATCTGAAGGGGTGTGGTTCTCTCTCCCTCCATCTGAAGGGGTGTGGTTCTCTCTCCCTCCATCTGAAGGGGGTGTGGTTCTCTCTCCCTCCATCTGAAAGGGGTGTGGTTCTCTCTCCCTCCATCTGAAAGGGGTGTGGTTCTCTCTCCCTCCATCTGAAGGGGGTGTGGATCTCTCTCCCTCCATCTGAAGGGGGTGTGGTTCTCTCTCCCTCCATCTGAAGGGGGTGTGGTTCTCTCTCCCTCCATCTGAAAGGGGTGTGGTTCTCTCTCCCTCCATCTGAAGGGGGTGTGGTTCTCTTTCCATCCATCTGAAGGGGGTGTGGTACTCTCTCTCTCCATCTGAAGGGGGTGTGGTTCTCTCTCCCTCCATCTGAAGGGGGTGTGGTTCTCTCTCCCTCCATCTGAAGGGGGTGTGGTTCTCTCTCTCTCCATCTGAAGGGGGTGTGGTTATCTCTCCCTCCATCTGAAGGGGGTGTGGTTCTCTCTCCCTCCATCTGAAGGGGGTGTGGTTATCTCTCCCTCCATCTGAAGGGGGTGTGGTTCTCTCTCCCTCCATCTGAAGGGGGTGTGGTTCTCTCTCCCTCCATCTGAAGGGGGTGTGGTTCTCTCTCCCTCCATCTGAAAGGGGTGTGGTTCTCTCTCCCTCCATCTGAAGGGGGTGTGGATCTCTCTCCCTCCATCTGAAGGGGGTGTGGTTCTCTCTCCCTCCATCTGAAAGGGGTGTGGTTCTCTCTCCCTCCATCTGAAGGGGGTGTGGTTCTCTCTCCCTCCATCTGAAAGGGGTGTGGTTCTCTCTCCCTCCATCTGAAAGGGGTGTGGTTCTCTCTCCCTCCATCTGAAGGGGGTGTGGTTCTCTCTCTCTCCATCTGAAAGGGGTGTGGTTCTCTCTCCCTCCATCTGAAGGGGGTGTGGTTCTCTCTCCCTCCATCTGAAAGGGGTGTGGTTCTCTCTCCCTCCATCTGAAGGGGGTGTGGTTCTCTCTCCATCCATCTGAAGGGGATGTGGTTCTCTCTTCCTCCATCTGAAGGGGGTGTGGTTCTCTCTCTCTCCATCTGAAAGGGGTGTGGTTCTCTCTCCCTCCATCTGAAAGGGGTGTGGTTCTCTCTCCCTCCATCTGAAAGGGGTGTGGTTCTCTCTCCCTCCATCTGAAAGGGGTGTGGTTCTCTCTCCCTCCATCTGAAGGGGGTGTGGTTCTCTCTACCTCCATCTGAAGGGGGTGCGGTTCTCTCTCCCTCCATCTGAAAGGGGTGTGGTTCTCTCTCCCTCCATCTGAAGGGGGTGTGGTTCTCTCTCCCTCCATCTGAAGGGGGTGTGGTTCTCTCTCTCTCCATCTGAAGGGGGTGTGGTTCTCTCTCCCTCCATCTGAAGGGGGTGTGGTTCTCTCTCCCTCCATCTGAAGGGGGTGTGGTTCTCTCTCTCTCCATCTGAAAGGGGTGTGGTTCTCTCTCCCTCCATCTGAAGGGGGTGTGGTTCTCTCTCCCTCCATCTGAAGGGGGTGTGGTTCTCTCTCCCTCCATCTGAAAGGGGTGTGGTTCTCTCTCCCTCCATCTGAAGGGGGTGTGGTTCTCTCTCCCTCCATCTGAAAGGGGTGTGGTTCTCTCTCCCTCCATCTGAAGGGGGTGTGGTTCTCTCTCTCTCCATCTGAAAGGGGTGTGGTTCTCTCTCCCTCCATCTGAAGGGGGTGTGGTTCTCTCTCCCTCCATCTGAAGGGGGTGTGGTTCTCTCTCCCTCCATCTGAAGGGGGTGTGGTTCTCTCTCCCTCCATCTGAAGGGGGTGTGGTTCTCTCTCCCTCCATCTGAAAGGGGTGTGGATCTCTCTCCCTCCATCTGAAGGGGGTGTGGATCTCTCTCCCTCCATCTGAAGGGGTTGTGGTTCTCTCTCCCTCCATCTGAAGGGGGTGTGGTTCTCTCTCCCTAGATCTGAAAGGGGTGTAGTTCTCTCTCCCTCCATCTGAAGGGGGTGTGGTTCTCTCTCCCTCCATCTGAAGGGGGTGTGGTTCTCTCTCCCTCCATCTGAAGGGGGTGTGGTTCTCTCTCCCTCCATCTGAAGGGGGTGTGGATCTCTCTCCCTCCATCTGAAGGGGGTGTGGTTCTCTCTCCCTCCATCTGAAGGGGGTGTGGTTCTCTCTCCCTCCATTTGAAGGGGGTGTGGTTCTCTCTCTCTCCCTCCATCTGAAGGGGGTGTGGATCTCTCTCCCTCCATCTGAAGGGGGTGTGGTTCTCTCTCTCTCCCTCCATCTGAAGGGGGTGTGGATCTCTCTCCCTCCATCTGAAGGGGGTGTGGTTCTCTCTCTCTCCCTCCATCTGAAGGGGGTGTGGATCTCTCTCTCTCCCTCCATTTGAAGGGGGTGTGGATCTCTCTCCCTCCATCTGAAGGGGGTGTGGTTCTCTCTCCCTCCATCTGAAGGGGGTGTGGTTCTCTCTCCCTCCATCTGAAGGGGGTGTGGTTCTCTCTCCCTCCATCTGAAAGGGGTGTGGTTCTCTCTCCCTCCATCTGAAGGGGATGTGGTTCTCTCTCTCTCCATCTGAAGGGGGTGTGGTTCTCTCTCCCTCCATCTGAAAGGGGTGTGGTTCTCTCTCCCTCCATCTGAAGGGGGTGTGGTTCTCTCTCCCTCCATCTGAAGGGGGTGTGGTTCTCTCTCCCTCCATCTGAAAGGGGTGTGGTTCTCTCTCTCTCCCTCCATCTGAAGGGGGTGTGGATCTCTCTCCCTCCATCTGAAGGGGGTGTGGTTCTCTCTCCCTCCATCTGAAAGGGGTGTGGTTCTCTCTCCCTCCATTTGAAGGGGGTGTGGATCTCTCTCCCTCCATCTGAAGGGGGTGTGGATCTCTCTCCCTCCATCTGAAGGGGGTGTGGTTCTCTCTCCCTCCATCTGTAGGGGGTGTGGTTCTCTCTCCCTCCATCTGAAAGGGGTATGGTTCTCTCTCCCTCCATCTGAAAGGGGTGTGGTTCTCTCTCCCTCCATCTGAAAGGGGTGTGGTTCTCTCTCTCTCCCTCCATCTGAAAGGGGTGTGGTTCTCTCTCTCTCCCTCCATCTGAAAGGGGTGTGGTTCTCTCTCTCCCTCCATCTGAAGGGGGTGTGGTTCTCTCTCGCTCCATCTGAAATGGGGTGTGGTTCTCTCTCCCTCCATCTGAAAGGGGTGTGGTTCTCTCTCCCTCCATCTGAAGGGGGTGTGGTTCTCTGTCGCTCCATCTGAAATGGGGTGTGGTTCTCTCTCTCTCCATCTGAAGGGGGTGTGGTTCTCTCTCCCTCCATCTGAAGGGGGTGTGGATCTCTCCCTCCATCTGAAGGGGGTGTGGTTCTCTCTCCCTCCATCTGAAGGGGGTGTGGATCTCTCTCCCTCCATCTGAAGGGGGTGTGGATCTCTCTCCCTCCATCTGAAGGGGGTGTGGATCTCTCTCCCTCCATCTGAAGGGGGTGTGGATCTCTCTCCCTCCATCTGAAGGGGGTGTGGTTCTCTCTCCCTCCATTTGAAAGGGGTGTGGTTCTCTCTCCCTCCATCTGAAGGGGGTGTGGATCTCTCTCCCTCCATCTGAAGGGGTTGTGGTTCTCTCTCCCTCCATCTGAAAGGGGTGTGGTTCTCTCTCCCTCCATCTGAAGGGGGTGTGGTTCTCTCTCCCTCCATCTGAAGGGGGTGTGGTTCTCTCTCCCTCCATCTGAAGGAGGTGTGGTTCTCCCTACCTCCATCTGAAGGGGGTGTGGTTCTAACAAAGACTTCTAACACCAACTGTCACAGCTTCATTAAAATGATTGATCACAAAAAGAATAACAAACATGATGTGTCCTCCTCCATGCAGACGGCCTCATTTTAAAACCATGTGTTCGTCTCACTGCATTTAAAACAAAACCTCTCGCTGTGTCATAGATCAACTCCACATTTCATTACATTCTCTCTCTCTCTCATGTTTCTACGGGACTGTGACTGAATACTAGGAAAGCTATTGTTGGTATTCATGACTTAGAGCACCCGGTTAATTGTAAATCCCTGAGATCCCCCTCCCACCTCCACATAGACAATCGTGATGATTAAAATCCCCTCCCACCTCCTCAGGTACACACACAAACAGATACACACAATGATTAAACACCATCCCTCCTGTCACACCAAATCAATGATTAAATACTATCCTTCCTATCACACCAAACCATTATAGGTAAAAGAGGATGCCACACCACCACAGTATCATGCATAGTAAACAAATCAAATCAAATGTTATTTGTCACATGCGCAGAATACAACAAGTGTAAACCTTACAATGAAATTAACCAACCATGTAATTTTCCGAAAAAATTAGTGTTAAAGTATTTCCTAAATTTAACTGAACTAAAAATAAAAAGAAGAAATTAGAAAAATAACAAATAATTAAAGAGCAACATAAAATAACAGTAGCGAAGCTATATACAGGGGGTACAGGGGGTATATACAGGGGGTACAGGGGGTATATACAGGGGGTACAGGGGGTGCCGGTACAAAGTCAATGTGCGGGTGCTGCAGATGTTGAACTTTTTGAGGATCTGAGGACTTATGCCAAATCTTTTCAGTCTCCTGAATGGGAATTGACATTGTCATGCCTTCCTCACAACTCTCTTGGTGTGTTTGGACAATGATAATTAATTGGTGATGGACACCAAGGAACTTGAAGCTCTCAACCTGCTCCACGGCAGCCCCATCGATGTTAATGGGGGCTTGCTCGGCACTCCTTTTCCTGTAGTCCACAATCATATTGAGGGAGAGGTTGGTTTCCTGGCACCACACTGCCAGGTCTCTGACCTCCTCCCTATAAGCTGTCTCATAGTTGTTGGTGATCAGGCCTCAACTGTTGTTTCGTCGACAAACTTAATGATAGTGTTGGAGTCGTGCTTGGCCATGCAGTCATATTAGGAAGTCCAGGATCCAGTTGAAAAGGGAGGTGTTTAGTCCCAGGGTCCTTAGCTTATTGATGAGCTTTGAGGGCGCTATGGTGTTGACAACGCAGTCGTGGGTGAACAGGGAGTACAGGAGGGGACTGAGCACGTACCCCTGAGGGGCCCCCGTGTTGAGGATTATTGTGGTGGATGTGTTGTTACCTACCCTTACCACCTGGGGGCGGCCCGTCAGGAAGTCCAGGATCCAGTTGCAGAGGGAGGTGTTCAGTCCCAGGGTCCTTAGCTTATTGATGAGCTTTGAGGGCACTATGGTGTTGAACGCTGAGCTGTAGTATATTAATAGCATTCTCACATAGGTGTTCCTTTTGTCCAGGTGTGAAAGGGCTGTGTGGAGTGCAATAGAGATTGCATCATCTGTGGATCTGTTGGGGTGGTATGCAAATCGGAGTGGGTCCATGGTGTCTGGGATGATGGTGTTGATGTGAGCCATGACCAGCCTTTCAAAGCATTTCATGGCTACGGATGTGAGTGCTACGGGTCTGTAGTAATTTAGGCATGTTGCCTTTGTGTTCTTGGGCACAGGGACTGACTATGGTGGTCTGCTTGAAACATGTTGGTATTACAGACTCAATCAGGGACATGTTGAAAATGTCAGCGAAGACACCTGCCAGTTGGCACATGCCCGGAGACCACATCCTGGTAATCTGTCTGGCCCTGCAGCCTTGTGAATGTTGACTTGTTACAAAGGTCTTACTCACGTCGGCTATGGAGAGCATGATCACACAGTCGTCCGGAACAGCTGTTGCTCTCATGCATTCCTCAGTGTTGCTTGCCTTGAAGCGAGCATAGAAGTGATTTAGTTCGTCTGGTAGGCTTGTGTCACTGGGCAGCTCGTAGCTGTGCTTCCCTTTGTAGTCTGTAATAGTTTGCAAGCACTGCCACATAAGACGAGCATCGGAGCAAGTGTAGTATGATTCAATCTTAGCCCTGTATTGACGCTTTGCCTGTTTGATGGTTTGCCGCAGGGCATAGCAGGATTTCTTGTAAGCTTACGCGCTAGAGTCCCGCACCTTGAGAGCGGCAACTCTACCCTTTTGCTCAGTGCGAATGTTACCTGTAATCCATGGCTTCTGGTTGGGCCATGTACGTACAGTCACTGTGGGGACAACGTCCTCGATGCACTTATTGATAAAGCCAGTGACTGATGTGATGTACTCCTCAATGCCATCGGAAGAATCCCAGAACATGTTCCAGTCTGTGATAGCAAAACAGTCCTGTAGTTTAGCATCTGCTTCATCTGATCACTTTTTTATAGACCTGGTGCTTCCTGCTGTAATTTTTGCTTGTAATCAGGAATCACGAGGATAGTTTTGGTCGGATTTACCAAATGGAGGGCGAGGGAGAGCTTTGTACGCGTCACTGTGTGTGGAGTACAGGGTGATCTAGAATTTTTTTCCCCCTGGTTGCACATTTAACATGTTGATAGAAATGAGGTAGAACTGATTTAAGTTCCTGATTTAAGTCCCTGCATTTAATTCTCAGGCCACAAGGAGCGCTGCCTCTGGGTGAGTGGTTTCCTGTTTGCTTATTTGCTTATACAGCTGACTGAGTGCGGTCTTAGTGCCAGCATCTGTCTGTGGTGGTAAATAAACAGCCACGAAAAGTATAGCTGAAAACTATCTAGGCAAGTAGTGTGGCCTCCAATTTGTCACAATATTCTCTACTAGAGACATCCTTAGATTTTGTGCACCAGCTGTTGTTTACAAATATGCACAGACTGCCCCCTGCCGGTGCAACATATATCCCGCTAGCTGAATATCCATGTCATCATTCAGCCACGATTCCGTGAAACATGGGATATTGACGTTTTTGATGTCCCGTTGGTAGGATATTCGTGATCGTACCTCGTCTAATTTATTGTCCAATGATTGCACATTGGCAAGTAATATTACTGTCCAATGATTGCACATTGGCAAGTAATATTGACGGTAACGGTATCTTTCCCACTCGCCTTCTGTGGATCCTCACGAGGCATCCCGCTCTGTGTCCATTGTACCTGCGTCTCTTCCTCTTGCAAATAACTGGGATGTTGGCCTTGTCGGGTGTTAGGAGACTGTCCTGTGCGTCCTGCTTTTTGAAGAAAAAATCTTCGATATCCAGAAGTTATTTTTTTCCCGTAAGATACAGTTGTCAGAAACATTATGTTCAAAATAAGTTACAAATAACGGAAAACCCCCACATAATAACACAATTGGTTGTGCGCCTGTAAATCTGCTGCCATTTCTTCCCGGAGCCATTTTAAATATGAATAATAGATATATAAATATATAATTTTATATATACAGTAAGTAATACATAGTTTATAATACAGTATATGGTGATATATGTGTACGAAACTTAATTAAATGCAATAGAAACAAGACACAACACAAACTATTTCAACTAAAAAATGCTGTTTCCCTTTGTGAGCTCGGGAAGTCCTGATATCAATAGAAATATGATATAGATATAATATAATATAATATAGATAATATAGATATAATATAATATATATAATATAGATATAATATAATATAGATATAATATAATATAATATAATATAATATATATAATATAGATATAATATAATATAGATATAATATAGATATAATATGATATAGATATAATATAGATATAATATGATATAGATATAATATAATATAAACATAATATAGATATAATATAATATATAATATAGATATAATATAATATAATATACATAATATAGATATAATATAATATAGATATAATATAATATAATATACATAATATAGATATAATATAATATAGATATAATATAATATAATATATATAATATAGATATAATATAATATAATATACATAATATAGATATAATATAATATAATATACATAATATAGATATAATATAATATATAATATAGATATAATATAATATAATATACATAATATAGATATAATATAATATATATAATATAGATATAATATAATATATATAATATAGATATAATATAATATATAATATAGATATAATATAATATATAATATAGATATAATATAATATATAATATAGATATAATATAATATATATAATATAGATATAATATAATATAGATATAATATAATATAATATATATAATATAGATATAATATAATATAATATACATAATATGGATATAATATAATATAATATACATAATATAGATATAATATAATATATAATATAGATATAATATAATATAATATACATAATATAGATATAATATAATATATATAATATAGATATAATATAATATATATAATATAGATATAATATAATATATAATATAGATATAATATAATATATAATATAGATATAATATAATATATAATATAGATATAATATAATATATATAATATAGATATAATATAATATATATAATATAGATATAATATAATATATAATATAGATATAATATAATATATAATATAGATATAATATAATATATAATATAGATATAATATAATATATATAATATAGATATAATATAATATATATAATATAGATATAATATAATATATAATATAGATATAATATAATATATATAATATAGATATAATATAATATATAATATAGATATAATATAATATATATAATATAGATATAATATAATATATATAATATAGATATAATATAATATATATAATATAGATATAATATAATATATAATATAGATATAATATAATATATATAATATAGATATAATATAATATATAATATAGATATAATATAATATATATAATATAGATATAATATAATATATAATATAGATATAATATAATATATATAATATAGATATAATATAATATATAATATAGATATAATATAATATATAATATAGATATAATATAATATATAATATAGATATAATATAATATATATAATATAGATATAATATAATATATATAATATAGATATAATATAATATATAATATAGATATAATATAATATATATAATATAGATATAATATAATATATAATATAGATATAATATAATATATATAATATAGATATAATATAATATATAATATAGATATAATATAATATATATAATATAGATATAATATAATATATAATATAGATATAATATAATATATATAATATAGATATAATATAATATATAATATAGATATAATATAATATATATAATATAGATATAATATAATATATAATATAGATATAATATAATATATAATATAGATATAATATAATATATAATATAGATATAATATAATATATATAATATAGATATAATATAATATATATAATATAGATATAATATAATATATAATATAGATATAATATAATATATAATATAGATATAATATAATATATAATATAGATATAATATAATATATATAATATAGATATAATATAATATATATAATATAGATATAATATAATATATAATATAGATATAATATAATATATATAATATAGATATAATATAATATATAATATAGATATAATATAATATATATAATATAGATATAATATAATATATAATATAGATATAATATAATATATATAATATAGATATAATATAATATATAATATAGATATAATATAATATATAATATAGATATAATATAATATATAATATAGATATAATATAATATATATAATATAGATATAATATAATATATATAATATAGATATAATATAATATATAATATAGATATAATATAATATATATAATATAGATATAATATAATATATATAATATAGATATAATATAATATATAATATAGATATAATATAATATATAATATAGATATAATATAATATATAATATAGATATAATATAATATATATAATATAGATATAATATAATATATATAATATAGATATAATATAATATATAATATAGATATAATATAATATATATAATATAGATATAATATAATATACATAATATAGATATAATATAATATAATATATAGATATAATATAATATAATATACATAATATAGATATAATATAATATACATAATATAGATATAATATAATATATATAATATAGATATAATATAATATAAATAATATAGATATAATATAATATAATATATAGATATAATATAATATAATATATATAATATAGATATAATATAATATACATAATATAGATATAATATAATATAATATATAGATATAATATAATATAATATATATAATATAGATATAATATAATATACATAATATAGATATAATATAATATAATATATAGATATAATATAATATAATATATATAATATAGATATAATATAATATACATAATATAGATATAATATAATATAATATATAGATATAATATAATATAATATATATAATATAGATATAATATAATATATATAATATAGATATAATATAATATATAATATAGATATAATATAATATATATAATATAGATATAATATAATATATAATATAGATATAATATAATATATAATATAGATATAATATGTGACGATCCAATGAGGTCAGGCTACCTGACTTTTTAAAATGTATTTAATTATTAAAGGGGTATCAGCTAAATATTGCGGAAAGAATATTGGTTCCCATCAATGTAATTGACTGCATCATTTCCAATCCCCCATATATTTTTGGGGTAAATATATATATCCATACACACATGCATACATGTACACATATATACATACACATACCTATAGAGACATACATACTTAAAAAAAAATATACCTTTATTATTATTCCCCAAACCCTACAATCCCCCAATTGGAGTAAACTAATAAAAACGTAGGCTTCTTCAATTCTACCTTCAATTTATACATCTTATACACACTCTACAGACACAGTATATTTTACAATAGTTCTCTCTTGTTTTTTTTAGTCCTTCCTCTGTTTCTGATGTCCATCCAGTTTGATTTCTATTTGTAACTGTGCTATTTCACAAAAGTTTCTGAACCTATATACATTTTACAGACCCCGTATGTTCTACATGTTTTATCTTGTTATTAGTCCCAACCTTCAGCTCCATTCAACCTCTCCCATCTATCTCTCAACATCACCCATTTTTGGATTTCTCTTTGCCATATATTTTTAAACTGTGCTGTGATGCTTCACAAACGACTTGAACCTTTCTATTCTCATAGCTTATACAGGTTGTAAATTTAAAATAAACATTTTTGCTAAAATAATTATTATATTATTGATTATCGATGGCTTTTCAAATCACCCAGTATTGCTGTCTGCAGCGTTAGTAGTAGGCAAATGTTGCAACTCTTCAGCCATTCAGCCACTACCTGACTTGGTCAGGCTTCACTGTTAGCAATGGTTCTGTCGTTGCATGTTAGGCATGTGGCATGTTAGGTGAATTACAGGTTAGGATATCTAAATTGGCATGACAGGATAATTAACGTAGCAGATTAGGTGAATTAATGTGCTAGGTTGGGTGAATTAACGTGCTAGGTTAGATGAATTAACATGCTAGGTTAGATTAATTAATGTGCTAAGTTAGATGAATTAACGTGCTAGGTTA